>NW_018128071.1:293032-297065 GCF_001952655.1 Monopterus albus
CTATCTGTGTGAAGCGGGTTTTTCTGCAGTGACAGCAACCAAAACAAAACAACGGAGTAGACTGAACATAAGCAACACACTTCGGGTGTCATTGTCTCCTGTTACCCCCAGATGGGACCGTCTCGTTGCAGAGAAACAAGTTCAGGGCTCCCGTTGATTTAGCGTTATGGGGAGTTAAAAATTTCAACACAGTGGATTCACGTTTATTATTATATTAACAATATAAACAATCTACGTACCCACCCACCCCCCCCGGGCCGCGGTAAAATTGTCAAGCGTTGACCGGTCCGCAGTGATAAAAAGGTTGGGGACCACTGTTTTACCTGACAGGACATAATGTGGTGTGAATGGACCGGCTGGAAACCTACAAACAAGCAGCCAGTGAAGCCCCCCGGCGCAGTGAATGATCAGCTCATCAATGCCGGATTCTCCTGGAGCACAGTACCTGTTTTTTGACTGCTTGAGGCCAGTGTGTCTGCTGCATGTGATGTGTTGTGGGTTGGCAAAAGGTGCTACAATCACCAGTTGCATTTACCAAGCTTGGAGTTACTTGAAAGGGATTGATGTTTCCACTACTTGGGGACTTAATGGTAACAAAAAAAACCCACAACCCCACATATGTTATTTTCCTGATAATGCATTGTTTCTGTAGAGAATTGTTGCAAGACTGGAGAAGTTACTATGTCTGCATTACACCACTTAAAATATGCAGTTTCTCAATAACCCACTTTGTTTTGAGTGTTACACATCTCTTTTCTTCAGTACATACAGTATACCGTTGTTTACCTATCTATGAAGGAGAAATTCATTAGCAGTGATTTGAGGTGGTGAGCAGGGGATTACAGTTTCAGTAATATCACAAATATTCATGCTGTTTTCTCAGTGTCATAGCAAAAACATAGGTCCAACTTCAACTGTGACAGAGAATGATTCTTGTAAGCTGAATAGTTATGAGAAAGACATTAAGAATAAGCCTAAGATCTACAGTATAGTAACAAAGAACAAGTTACCCTCAAAGTAATACACTCACTCACCTAGCCATACAACACACAACAACCAATGTCATGTCTTCACCTTGTATCTTTACTGTACCTGGTTCTTACTATGTTACATTGAAACCTTGGTCACACTGTAAGAAAAACATTCCACCACAAAGTTAGACATCTGTATAGAAATACTAAAAAGCAGATGTAAGGCAATGCCACCGACTGAGTGAAGAGCACTGACTTACAAAGTTACCAGGCACTTACAGCACTTAAAAGAGGAATATGACCCAATCTGAGAAACCATTTTCATCAGGTGCAGAAGGTCCTATCAGTCATCATGGTCTTGACTACCTCAAAACCAAAACGGAAATAAATGTTAGCTAACCCATGAAAAGACCAAAGCCATCAATGCAGTGGGCCAACTATAGTGGAACTAGCAGTACTGCTTGTATTGCCTGTTACAGTAAGTCTTCTGTGCCTCTGAGAGTTTCATTATTGTCCAAAAACTATCAAAGGCAATAGCTTTCTAGGCAGCAATGACTGAGACAACACCAGTTATATCTAGAATCATGGTCCTGAAGAGTTAAGAATACTAATCTTGATCTGTCAAGTGTAACAGATTTATTTCTTGACACAAACTTGAAATTCCATCTATATTCTGTAAGTTTCTAACTTGTTGTTTGTTAAACATGATTATTACAAAGCCTGATAGACTGTGCTATTGTTTACAAATGTCTGTTGAATAATGAATGATTTCCTTAAATGTGAGAACAAAGTAGAGGCTATAGAGGAGTCAGTACATAAACAAACAATAAAATGGTAACCACAGTTTCCCCATATAAAAACCTGAATCATCAAACAATGACACTGCTGTGTGCAAGGAATAAGATCTGGTACAAAGGTAACATCCCACTGTTTATTACTGGCCTACTTTTTTCCTCTTTTATTCTTTTTTGTAAGAAATTCTGTCATTAAAAATCTTTCTATGGTATATCTTTCTTAGAAAATATAGAAAAGACTCATTTACAGGTATTTTACACATGGAATATCGTCTGGCTTTTTTGTGGAACAAATATGACTTATTTTGTTCTTTTGGAGCACATGGTTTACAAAATATGCATCTAAACAACAAACATAAGTTAATACAGTGTAGCAAAAAAAAAAAAAAAAAAAAAGCAAAAGATATATCAATATGGTAAATTAAATACATGCATACATACAATACAGTGCCATGCAAACACAGTTCAGTTTGGGAATTAAATTAAGATTTGCATCCTTTCCCATTTTTCAAACATGTCATGCCTTCTTGTTATACATACATAACATGGCTTTTACATAATGTGCCATTCTGCTGCTACAGGTAGTAGCTTGCCAAACGTTACATACACTTACATTTGGTCAAATACGAACATTCTAACCTTTGAGAGCCATTCATTTTCTTGGTGGAAGCACAAAGAAAGCACACTGCAGTGTCCTCTCAGTGACAGCACTGTAAAAAGCAATCAGTCCCCTAAGGAGGCATTGACTGGTCTGCAAACAGCCAAATCTGTTCACATATGGGACCTCTCTATCACATGCCACAAGCTAAGATCTGCCCGCCAGAGGTCAGTGAGAGATTTGTATCTGTCGGGCCTGCTAACCTCAACCATGTTTGTTTTGGGACTACAGCAGAGAATCTTATCAAATCTTGGCAGACAGAAATATTGTGTTTACCCACTGGCGAAAATGCTGCCATTTTGGATTTATAAGACATTGAAGAGAGGTATTTATAGAGAGCTCAATTTTTGATGGAATTGTTTTTGAAGTATTAAGGTAAATAATACTTATTTACTACCTGGACAAGACCAGCTCCACACTTAAAGGTGTCAATAATGGCCTGCACCTTCACTTTTGCAGTCCAGTCTCACATGAAAATGTAGAATAGTCATGTTGGTCCACAGTGTAAAATGTCATAGTGTCACAATAATGGCTGTAAAATTGTGCAGCGTTTTCTGTGTTGCAGCTTAGTGTCCCTCTTTGTCTTCTCCTTTTTGGTGTTTATGGTGCTTGGCAAACAATGAAATGGTGCATTACTGCCATCAACTGACCTGGAGTCAGATCAGGAAGCTGACATTTAGTGTCTGTCGAAGGTGCATGGTTTGAACTGTAGAATGTTAAAAACATGAGGAAAGAGGTGATTAAGGCAGATGAATGGTTCCAATAAACACCAGAAATGTTGTGTAACACTGTATATTTGAGAGTGTTTTAACCAAACACAGGGTCATTCTGTAACCCTAAACAAGTAGTTTCTGTGCCTAAACCTAACCATGTATAAGGAATGTCAGCCATTGTTTTTCATTTTTATTGTCAGAAGGGTACAATTTTCAATCCAAAAAAAACCATTACAATGTCATTTTTAAGGTGTTATTGTGAGACTAGTATGTTTTGCGTTGTGGAACAACATACTTTTTGCTTTGAGACTAGGTTGGCTTTTACAACATTCCCAATAGAGAGAAGTTTTGACATCATTTCCTAGATAGGGGGAGCAAAACTGAACAGATAATTGACAGTTTATCATGTTTTAGTTATGGCAAATATGTTAGCAAACCGTAGGGCTGGGCGATATGGCAAAAAATAAAAATCTAGGTTTTTTCATAAAATGTGACCGATTCACGATTTCGATTTCGATTTTTTTTTTATGTGTAACTAGCCAACTTAAACACAAGTACAACAACGTGACTGAAGTAACATTCTCTTCTTAAGTAACTTGAAAAACCATCAGTTTAAGAAACATTGTATTTTAGTGTGCATGCCATACATAAATTGGTCAACAAGGTGTAAATAAATGTAAAACAAATTCTCTAATGAAATGTCTTTGCAGCTGAATTAAATATGAAAATAAATATTGAATTCTTCTTAATACAGAGTAAGAAAATAACCATTTTAAATCAATGACCAATGATTTTAACCAATCAGTCAACTAAAAAATTAAGCACATTTACACCAGAAGCATTAACAGTAAATGTTTGATAAGAAGCCAGCACATCTTTAAGCCCTTGACCAATTAC
>NW_018128071.1:298011-299743 GCF_001952655.1 Monopterus albus
TATTCTAGAAAGCCTTTGATAAAAGTCACAGGAAAAAGCTGCTTGCTGCTGGAAATGAGGTTGAGAGAGTGAACCAAAACAGTTATAATAAATTGCTGGCTGTAAAACCAAAACTCTGAACTAAAAGATGCTCTAGTTGTCTGCAAAACTGAGAGGAACTACAACATCAGGTGATAATTCTATTGGAGCCCAATACATTGATTGTCACATTCACTTTACATTTTGATAAAATATTGATAAGTGCATCTTAAAGGCTGTAAAATATTAAATTAAAAAATATATATTTTAAACCAGTGATAATGCATTGTTTGTTGTAGGGCCGAATTTTAATTTAACTGATTACAAATATCAGTGTGGTTATGAATGGCATTTTCTTACATCTGGAACAAAACCTGGCAGTTGTAGTTTCACTTCTACTCTCTATCAGTTTTTCACACTTGTCGGATTCAGCATTATAAAGCCTGCTTTATAATCTGCTTCACAAACCTGGACAACTCTGAACATTTAAATTAGCTGGAATAATTCATGATTCATTGCAGATTTATGTGATAGTACAAATATAACAGAGATTTTTTTCTGTCAAACACAGTGTACACTATTTGGCACAACTGCTAGTTCTGAATCACATTCAGACCCTCCAGTGTCAAGCCAGTGAGAATTTATAAGTGGATCACTGAGATAGTCATATTCTCATAGAAACCTTCTATTGCTCCAGATGTAAATCAGTAGAAACCTTGACATTTCAAGCCCTGGAAACACTCCTCACTTTTACTGGTTTTACCTGGTGCAAATGTTTAGGATTTACTTAAGTCATAGACTCAAGCTTGTTGCCTTTTCAGATTCTGCATGACAGTCACTTATTACTTTCTCTTCATATGCAGTGTAGTTCTTTCTGCCAATGTGTAAGACTTTATATGACCTCTGGAATAACGCAGATATATTTGCGTCCTGCTTATATAAACCTTGACAGTTGAATTCACACAATGCAATGTGCACAATAATTCTTCGTAATAGACAAAGCGTACGCCATCTGTCCAGCTCAACTGTTCAGCTATTCTTAATGTTACAGAAAAGCACGTATTCTGTTTTCTGTCCACTGTCACTTTCTACAGAATCTGGTTTTGTTTCATTTCCTAGTATCAAAGTGTGAGGGATAAGGTACATGCACAGCCTTCTTCTGCACACTTTTACATTGAACACTTTGCTATTATCAATCTTTGTACTTTCACCAACTTTTCTGGGCATCCTTGGCTTAACAGACTGCTATGCTCCTCACTCACTGCCTTTGAAATAAGGGCTGCAAGAGATGAACACAGAATTGCTATTATTTCAGTAGACTAACATACTGTGTATTTGGAATTTCCTTACAGATTTAACAAGCACAGGTTCTGGCAACTAACTTTTATTTATATATCAAATAGTTGGGAAAGAGCTTTATTATTAACAAGCATATTGCAGTTTGTGCAAATGAGATACACTGCCCAGACTGAAGGACTGAATGAGTGACCAGTGGGGCTGCGCTCTACTCTGGCCAGCCTAGCTGCTATTGGTTGGGAGTAATGACTGCCCACTGTTCCAGGGACATACAAGCCTCCCCTGCACATATAGAGGCACATCACTATTGGAGAACACCTCTTATAGACCAATAACTGACAGATACATACTAATACTCATTCTAAAGTTACAAATTACTCAGACATTTGTCACATGATCAGGATTCTCCCTGACTTCA
>NW_018128071.1:299909-315090 GCF_001952655.1 Monopterus albus
CTTTCCGCTTGGCGCGTTTCTTTTTCTTGTGTCTCTTTTTGGATGGTGGGAAAAAGGTCAGGAAGACAGGCAGGATGACAAAGCAGTGCAGTAAAGTGCAGCCTGCAGTGAGGAGGGAGCACTTGAACAGTGTGTAGGTCAGATTGGAAGGCACAAACACCAGGGGCATGATCCCAATCACAAAGCAGGATGTGTTCTGCAGGATGGCAGCCCCGTGCTCCTCCAGTGCCAATTTTATGCACTGCGTTCTAGTGTGCTCGGTGGCTAGCACAAAAGTGTACAGGTGTGGTGCACAGTGATCCATTGCAAAGTTGAGGGTATAAATAAGGCACAGGATTGAGATGCTGTCCATGCCAACATTCCAGAGGGTCATCAAACCCAAGACACCAAGCTCCACAGATGTAACTGTGAGGATGAGCCAGAAGTTTCCCAAGGGGTTGATGATCAGGAAGAAAGTGAGGATGAGTATAGTGAGTACGCTGAAGCCTGAGGTCAGGATGGGTGAAATGACAGAGGAGCTGTAGCGGTCCATGAACACAAATGTTGGATTGAAGGCAATGAACTTGATGCTGTTGATCAGCATCAACGGACGAAGCTTTTCCAAAAGCTCCACCACCTCCTCGCGCTTTTTCTCTGTTGTCCGTGCCACCAGGTACATCCGTGAGGCAATAATATCATACTCGTCAGTCTCACGGTTCTTAGAGAAAATGATGTCCTCAGTGAAGTGTTGGTATTCTGGGCTGCGGAGGAAAGAGCCCTTGAGGATGTTGATAAAATCGCTCTTGGTTGATGCACTCACATTTACTACCTTCAGGTAGTGGAAAAAGTTGTCCATCCAGGAGATCTTGTTGAAGCCATGACTCAGAGACTTCAGGTGCTCCTGCACCGTCGAGTTCCAGTACTCAATGGGCTCGTAAATGTAAAATCCAATCACAGGACTGTAGTTACTGAAATATTTCTGTTGGGTCAGTGCATATGAAACACTTGGAGAGTTACTAGCCAGTAGGTTCACAATGTTTGATCCATCACTGATTTGTAAACATCCCATAAATGAGAAAGAGGCGTAGATTAGATAAAGAATGACTACAAAGGGTTTGACATAAGTATTGGTAATCCACTCAGTGTAGTGCTCTCGAAGAAAGTGCTGGATGAAGTGATTCTGGTAGGGGATGCTGTCATGGTGTGTGGACAGGTCATGGCCATCACTCATCATGGTTTTAAACCATGTGGGCTGGCGGTCCAAATACTCCACTGAGGGAATTTTACAACAGAAAACACTGTGGTAGCGGTTCTGCTCTAGCTGTCCGGCAAACACCAGGCAGGAGCCATAGAAAGAGAAAACATAGAAGTAATTGACCAGAATGGCCACGCACATGCTCTGGCAGAAAATTTTTACAGACTCAATGTTGGTAAAAGGGCTAGCTCCCATGCCAAAGGTGATGATGTAAAGTGAGCTGGTCATGGTATAGCACACCATCACGTCAGCAAAAGCATCTGCAACACGTTCCTTGAAGGGGAGGTTTTCCCTTGTTCTCCTCCAGCCTGCCAGCAGTTCAAAGACCCCCTTGGTTCCATGGCCTAGAAGAAATGATAGCACAAGATGTGTTAACACTGTGAACATCAAAAAAGATGTTATTTGAGAATTTGTTCTATTTGCATGATATGATCATTTCTAGGAAGGGAAACAGTCCATGGTCCATGTCTCAGAAGGGTTTCAGACAGTTTTTGTACCAATAAGTGATGTGGTTATTTGAATGCTCTGTATTTGTAAAACTCAATGTTGTGGTTCAGTTGAACTGAGCTGCCAAGTCTTATAATCATTTAATCATTTTACTGTGGCCCTTGAGTGTGTACTGTATGTAGGGAACACATGCTTTCAGCATTACAGATTCCTGACAGGGATGGGACCTGCTAATAATCTAGTGTTCTTAGTGTTTGTGGGCTGATATGTTTTGTTGTTGATGTCAAAGCAGGAAGAATTATGTTAAGTTTATTGTACAGAATTTTTGCAGGTGTCCAGATTTCTGAAATCCTGTTCCTTTTCAGCACATGCTGAGGGACAGACAGCTCGAGCATTTCCAAGGCTTGCAGGGCACTGAAACTTTCCTGGTTAAATTGTCACCACAAAAAATGACAAACTGTTAGAAATCACCTGATCGAAGGTAGATGAAAGAAACCACAACCTTTCAGCATAAAACATTTAACTACTGACCTAAAAATACAGCACTTAGTCTAATAGCTCTACTCACATCGCCAGCTAGTAGTGACAACATGCATATCCACACCCTGTGCAGCAGTGATGGAGGGCAGTGCCATAGGGCAATGTTACATTCCAGATGGATGTGGTCTAGTGTAACACATTACTTTAATAATATTTCAGTAATGGTATTACAGTGACTCCCTCCAAAAACAACTTGTTACAGCATTACTTTTGTTGTGACCACAGCAAGGATTGATTTGAAATCCAACATTTAACACTCATCGTCATCATGTGCTCAAACGTCAATACATTTATTTAGAAATAATTAGATTTCATCAGGACAAAAGGTGATAACACTACTGCAAAATGTAAATTGTGTGCAGGTAGTGGTAAGGCTCTATCCACTGTGAAAAACACAACCCCAAACCTCTTGAAACATTTATTAAGACGGCACAACAATGTGAAGCTCATGGAGATACACCCCAACAAAGATGAGCCCTTTGCGGTCATGGAGGACAGCTGTAGCCCTCCACTGGCTAAACAACCAAAACCGAATTTTAATAGCCGACAGCAGGCTACAACAAGCAGCAAAGAACTAATGAAGCTTGTGGCTGGATACGTGGTGGATGAAATGTTGTCCATTTCCACTATGACTCTCCGTCTGTCAGACAGCTCCTTGGGAAAATACCAGTCTGTCAGGTCCTCTCATCGCGACCTGCCTCTCTTCCCCTTTCTCTCTCCGTCCCCTTGTTTTGCAGGCTCAGCGACGCAGCTGAGGTGCTAAACTCTGACAAAACTGAAATCATTGTGCTTGGGCCTGAAAACATTAGAAATCTGCTGTCTAATCATACTTTAGATGATATAGCTCTCGCCCCCAGTACTACTGTGAGGATCCTTGGAGTCATCTTTGATCAGAATATGTCCTTTAAATCACACATAAACCAAGTCTCTAGATCTGCCTTCTTTCACCTGCGCAATATTGCAAAAATCAGGAGCATCCTGTCTCAAAGTGATGCTGAAAAACTGGTCCATGCATTTGTTACTTCCAGGCTGGACTACTGTAACTCTTTACTATCAGGATGTCCCAATAGTTCCCTAAAAAGCCTCCAGTTAATCCAAAATGCTGCAGCCAGAGTACTGACAGAAACTAGCAAGAGAGACCATATCTCTCCTATATTAGCTTCTCTCCACTGGCTCCTTGTAAAATTCAGAATAGAATTTAAAATCCTTCTACTACAAAGCCCTTAATGACAAGGCGCTATCATATCTTAAAGACCTGGTAGAGCCTTATCATCCTAACAGATCACTTCGCTCTCAGAGTGCAGGTTTACTTGTGGTTCCTAGAGTCCACAGAAGCAGAATGAGAGGCAGAGCCTTTAGCTATCAAGCATCTCTCCTATGGAACCAACTCCCAGTCTCAGTTCAGGAGGCAGACTACCTCTCTACCTTGAAGATTAGACTTAAGACTTTCCTTTTTGATAAAGCTTATAGTTAGGGCTGGATCAGGTGACCCTGAGCCTTCCCTTAGGTTATGCTGCTATAGGCCTAGGCTGCTAGGGGGCACATGATGCTCTGAGCTCCCCTCCCCTCCTCTCCTCTCCTCTCCTTTCCTCTCTCTCTATGCTTCTATATGCCACCATTACACATCACTAACTTTGTGTCTCCTCTCTCCTGTAGTGTGTCCTCTCTTTCTCCCTGTACCTTTTTACAGGTTGCCCTGGCTCTGGAGCTCTATGTTTCTGATGAGCAGTCACCGGTCACACCAACCTGACCAGTGTTTGATTGTATGCAGGATTTTCACCAGAGTCAAAAATAAAGACACAACATTCAAAGGCTTGTACTCCATAGCATCAAATCTCCCACACAGACACACGCTGGGCCAACCCCACACACTGTTCATTTGTAAAATGCCAGAGCTGCATTTCTGATGGGGGAAAAGCTGCTGAGGGTGAATGTATTATGCATTTCTGAATACTAGAATTAATTTAATGTTCTTCCAACATGTAAATATTTCAGCAATCTGAACCATCTGCATGTATCTCTGCCAATATCAACTTTAAAATATTCCTTTCAGACCTAGCAAGCAAGTGAGGGGGACTGCTACTCTTTGCAGAATTATAAATTTCCCTTAGTTTGACACAGACATAAAAAAATAGTAAACTATAAAGGATTAAGCCTATGTAATGAGTTATATAACTCTTCCTGCTTTTAGTTTAAAGCTGTGCTGCAAGTTGATTAGTTAGTATCAGTTGGTTTAGAATGTGTGAAGAGCGAGCAAAATTCACACCTGGTTTTTCCAAAATTACACCAGAGACATCTGCACATGTTTCCCTTTGCCAGTTACCAAATAGGATGCTAAGTAATGTGTCATTCTGTACATTTGACTGGAAAAGTTTGGGGATTCATTACAGAGAGTGACTGCAGGCAGGTGGAGGTAGAGAATAACAATGAGACCGTCTGGTAAAGTGTCCCTGGTTAGTGTCAGTACTAACACTACCGCAGAGGAATTCTGACAAAGATGTTTTTACCCATTCAGTACTTAGCACTTGTGCTACAGTATATGATTTTTATCTTTGGATGTATTCACATGATAGTATATTGTATCTGCAGTCAAACTACAGTGGACAGCCATTCTCTAAATGGTTCAAATGTCCTATCCAACATAACATAGACCAGTTAAATTCATTCATGCTGTAATTGTATATTTTGTGGCTTTTTATGTAATTGTTTTCTGTTTTTTAATTTCCCTTTATTTTTACTTTTCAAATTAAAGGACCATTCCACTGTTTTATCATGTACCCTTTTCTATGGACTCTTTTATTTCAAATCAGGTGCACGATACATTACTAATAACACTACTGAAAGAAAGTCATTTTTGGCTTTTCCCATTTAGGGGTCGCCACAGCGAATCGTCACACTGACGACTCGCATGTTGACATTTGGCACGTGTTGTACGCCGGATGCCCTTCCTGACACAACCTGGGTTCGAACCCAGGGTGCCGCAGTGAGAACTACTACTACTAATTACTAATTACTAATCAGACGGTTTTTTAAATTTATGTCACTACATCACAGTAAACAGTGTAAACAGTGTCTACTGTGATTATGTGTGCTAAGGCAAACTATATATAATTTGTCATAAACCAAATAAAACATTCACAAACACAGTTTAGACCCTCCAAACAGCACTAGATTGAGAAGCAATGACACCAGGTGCAGACAGGCTGTTGTAAAGCTTGGGCATTTTCCCCAGTGTTTAGTGTTAGGATAAAGTTAGGTTCAGGTTAAAGTCAGAAGAAATGCATATCAGTAGTGATGTTATGCTCAAAGCAAACGGCTTGACACAGTATCAATCTTTCAAAGCAGAAGTATGGTGGCAAGATGTGTCGATGCCTCTCTTCACCATGCGAAATATCATATGACTCCCCAAATTATGCTTCATGATGTCACATGCATATTGGTGATGTGTCGCACTGGTTTTCAATTCAGGGCGGCCTTATCAACCATGCTTATAAACAGGTGCAATCCCTCAGCAGTCCATGAGTTTTTTGAGAGGAGGAGAATTATTGCGTGTGTTATTGCTATAGTTTCATTGATTGACAACCAGGGAGAGTGAGGTTTAGGTAGGATTAGCATAAGATTAGATAAACTGCCATACAGTTATACACTCACATTGGCACATAGACATTCAAACACTCTCCATATGGAATTACATACTTACATACACATACACACTTATATATTAAGTACACATACAGAAAAGTGTAAAGTGAATGTGAAAACATAAAAAAGTGTTTGTGTGATAGTCTGTGTAGTGAGTGTTTGAGAGAGTGAGGAAAGGAGAGATAGGGAGAATAGAGGCAGGGCCACCTAAAAGAGCAAGATCATATGTGTGGGAGCACTTTGACCTTATTACCCCAAAAAAGGTCAAGTGTCTGATCTGTGCTCAAGAACTGGCCTTTAACAACAACACTTTGTCAGTGCTGAGGCACCTGCGATCAAGACTCCCATAGACTACACCCAATCCAGCTGCTCCCACTGCAACTGGAGTAACTGGACAAGGTATGTCTATGACAGCTGGAATTCATTAAAAAGATTGACAAAACAACAATGATACTTCTTAAAACGTTATGTGTGCATACTCATTCACATTTCCTGATTTAAAGGGCAACAAGCTGAATTGGACTGCCAGCCATTTTCTGTAGTGGAGGATAAAGGCTTTAAAGCCTTTGTTAACAAGCTTGACCCAACATGTGTCCTGCCCACAAGACAAGCAATGAGAGTCATGGTGGAGACAAAATATAAAGAAGCCAAAGAGAAAGCTATAGCAGAGCTGGCAAAGACTGTGGCAGTCAGCTTGACAACAGAAATGTGGACATCTGTGAATATGGATGCATTCCTTGAGGTCACCTGTCATTACATAAATGAGTAACTGAAACTGTCATCTGGCCTGTTAGGTGTTACTAAATTCCTTCAGTCCCACACAGCCGAAAACCTCAAGAATGCCAAGGAACTTCTAAATGATTAATGGGGCCTTAAAAACAAGATCCATTGTCTCATTACTGACAATGCTGCTAATTTGGTTGCTTGTGCCAAACTTCTCAGGTTACGCAATGTACCTTGTTTTGCCCATAATTTAAATTTGGTGGTAAAAAAGGCACTGGAGGCAACACCAGAACTTGCAGATATCCACACAAGAGCTAGAAAAGTAGTTTCTTTTTTAAAACAGCACAAGGGCCAAAGAGAAACTCACAGAAGTACAGGAAGAACTGGAGAAACCTCATCATAAACTGATTCCAGAGGTCGAAACCAGATGGAATTCAACTCTCTTCATGTTGCAACGTTTACATGAGCAGCGTGAGCCAATGGGAGCAGCACTAGAATCTCTTACAACAGATGTGGTGCCACTAAGCTGTGTGGACTATGAGGCCGTGGCTGAGTGCCTTGAGGTTCTGGGACTGCTGTCAGTAGCTACAACAGAGCTTTCAGAAGAGAAGATGGTGTCTGCATCCAAGGTCATACCCATAGTTCAAATGCTACAACATAAAATCACAGAGAAGTCATCATCCCTATTCCATCCTTGTGCACAACTGCTAGGCCAAAATCTGCTGCACTTTTTAATGACAAGGTGCAATGTGAAAACATTCAGATCCTGGCAATGGCAGCTGTTCTGGACCCAAGATTTAAAACATTAGCATTTGGTAACCAAACCTATGCACAGGACACAGTTGCCAGAGTCACAGCGGAATGTGCATGATACATGAGATCAGAATGTGTCACACCCTCAACATCACAAGTAAAAGATTTCCCTTTATTTTATCATTACTTATATAGGCTCTATCACAGAACTAAACAGTTTATCCTAATCTTTACAAGCTTGCCAAACGATATCTTCATATGCCAGCAACCTCTGTGCCATGTGAAAGGGTCTTCTCCAAAGCTGGAGACGTGGTAACAAACAAGAGGAACAGACTGAAGCCTCACTCAGCTGAAATGATCTTGTTTTAAAAAAAACAAAACAAACTTTGAACCCCCCCAAATCCCCTTCCCAGCTTCGCCAGCATTTTGTACAACTATTGTAATAAAAGTCCCTAGTTGCACAAGCATTTCCCAATTTTGTTCCAGATTTTTGTGTTTTGTAAATATATCTTTGTATTTCTATCAATCTTGCATAGGCCTATCTTTATTAAACATAGTATATTTTAAGATGGGACAATCACATTATGACAAATATATATCAATGTCTTTAACAATAAAGGTTCTATGTGCATCTTGAAATGTTTGATTGTATTGTCTTTTAAAATTCCAAACTGCAAAGTAAGGGCAAAAACTGTTAGGGTATTGTTATAAATTAATAAATCAGTCAGATAATTATTAGACTTTAATGTGTTATTAATGCAGTTTAGTAAGATTCAAAGTCTGCTCTAGTCTGCTCTGTTTCAAGGTTAGCAGTAAGCCATGACACCAATTGTTTTCCTGTATTAATCTTGGAATACCATGTCTGAATAAATAAGTGAATGTCTTAGCTACACATCACGTGACAACATACACACACATTAAGCTTCCTTATTTTGTTATGACTAGGTAACACGCAGCTGCTCCAAGCCTGTGGAGCGCTAGATAAGAGATGGAGTCTGCTGGACTGACTTCATCTGTGTAAGGGGTTAACCCAAAACTGATAAAAGTATTAGGCTCTGTGTTTCGGGGAGCTCCTCTCTCCAGCAGCCAGAGTGTGTGTGTTTCTGGAGCAAGGAACAACCTGGGTTGTGTTCTGTAATCTTTATTTGTGTCTTTAAAAATAAATCAACACTAAAATGCAGAAAGACAGACTCCTTCATTATTCAGATCTGTCCAATTAAAGAACTGGGGTATAACAGTATACTGACTAGATAGGACCCAAGGTGCAGACACACAAGCCAAGGAGTTGCTTGAACTGACTTTTTAATGAAAGATTGTAACATAGGACTAGGGCAAAAAACACAAAAGGCTCAACCTGACACAATTAACAAGGAACATTGACAGAAGCTTACAACAAAACATTTCAGTCAGGGAGCTAGACAAAAGAACTCAAAACACCCTGAAAGCATAAACTGAAAATCCGCAATAGATGCAAACAGGCAGGGTGTGGTGATCAGAGAATGGCAAACAGATAACACGGGCAACGAGGTGTGGAGACAAAATGAACCAGCAAGAGACTGAGGGAAATATGGAGTATAAATACATGAGACCAGAGGAAAATGACTTCTGACTGTTGGGAAATGAGAAAGGATGACTGCTCTAAGAAATTGGGATGTGGGGGTGGGGCAAAGGGTGAGGTAACAGCAATTGTGCCTCAGAGAGACTGCATTCCCATTAGCCACAATTATTGCAGTCATAAAACTAAACCTGTGTCACAGTGGTGTCTCCTAAACTATGGAGCAGACACACAGACACACGCACTGAACTTTATAGCTATGACTATGAGTCTGCAGGGAAGACCAGACTCACATTTTTGTTGCTCTCAACATTTTCACCCACACACAGACACCCACACACAAATGAATTCTGGAACAAACACACATGGAGAAAGCAAATGAAGTCTGCCTCCTTTCATCTCCCTCATTCCTCTATATATGAGACTACAGGTGGTGTAACGCTTTTTGGCAGCTGAACTTCAGCACTTGGGCCCTCAATATCTGTAAACAGCTGAATGCAGTGACTGGTGATTGCATTTAGATATTAACAGTTTGCTACTACCAATGCCAACATGCAAAAATTATATTTAAAAGATGCATTTCAATCTGCGCAATTTAGCAGTTTTAGTTGAGTGTAGCTCAGATCATGTTTACAGAGTCCTGAGTTCCACAGCTAAAAGCTGTTCTTATTCAATTGTAAATTTCCTGGTGACTTGCAGTAAGTGACACAGTAGACCATGCTAGTTCAATAAATGTCTAAAAACTTATGTTGGCACCAGTAATGTTCTAGAGTCAGCTGTTTCTTGTCCAACAGGTCCTCTGTTTTGGTTGGAGATGCCTACTCCTGTAATTCTCCTCTTTATTGTGGGGATCTATCATGAGTTCCCAATTATTCTCTATCTACATGGATCCCCATCTGTAGTCATATACTGTAGATTGTCACTGTAGCATGGATGATACATCATTGACCTTAATGCCCCTGTAAAACAGTGTATCCAGTCATAGCTTAGTAAGCATCAACCAGACCCGACAGGCTCATTAAAGGGCCCATGGCGCTTTTCCTTGTTTTTTGACTTATGTACAATGTTACAATGGTGAATTATCATCATAGACTTAAAGCTTAAAAAATGAGGTGTATGTATGTTCTAGTAGTTGGTAAATGGTCTTATACTTGTTTAGCACTTTTCTATGCATTGCAGCACATTAAAAGCACTTTTACACTATTTGGCCTTTCGCACTCCCAAACACTCACACACCGATGTCATCACCAGGAGCGACTGGAGGTTCAGTGTCTTGCTTAAGGACACCCCAACATTTGACAGGACAAGCCGGGAATGGAGCCGCTAATTCTCCGGTTAGGAGATGACTCGCTCTACCTCCTGAGCCACAACCACAAACTCTCGCTCGCGAGACTTTTTTTTTTAACAAGATAAAATATTACATGATAGTTTAAACATTTCCTTGAATGGGCACAAGAGAGAGATATAGAGTACACTACCTGTCACTCAAAGTATTAACTTCGAATAATTTATGACCCTTAAGCCCTGCACACATTTGACACCTAACTTCCGCCTAGATCAAAAGTCCAAACCCTAATTTCATACTTCAAACGATTTCACATATTCGTTTCTTTTCTGCTACTTTTATTTTAGGTTTTATAACAGTATTATTGGATTTCATTAGGGGGGAGTATGACAGAAGGCCACCTGTAAACCACAGCCTTCTTTGTAAGACAGCACCATCACAGACAAGGCATGACACTTCACAGGGGTTTTGTCTGTGCAGATTCTCAGGCATCTTCTGTTCACAGGGGTTTTATGAGGACAGGCCTAATGGCTACAGACATAGGCTGTCAGGTGTAAAGGGTATTGTTTTTCTCTCTCTTAAGACATAGGGTTTAGTTTATCACCAATAGTTTAGTTAGACAAAAGGAATCATTATTTTTTAACATAGGTGGAACTCTTGCTTCACAGGCAACACTGTTTCAGTATCTCCAGCAGCCCCACTGTGTCACACCCATGTACTGACTTTTGGGCCCATATGTTGCTGTGGTCAGTGTATGTGCGTGTGTGTGTGTATGTGTAACTCTCTTTCCTTTAATTATTAGTCTGACACATTAATTAATTCTCCTGACCATAAGGAAAGATGGTTGTTTTGCCCCGTAACATGTGTGAGCCACAGCTCCTGAAATAAGATAATTATTTATTAAGATAAGGTAAGATATAAGATACGATAATCCTTTATTGTCATTGTAACATGTACAACTAAATTTTAGTGACCTCCAGTCGGTACAGCAATAGAAAAAAAAAAACATATATGACATATATGATATGAAATAAGACCATATAAAAAAAACTTAACCGCTAGAAAAATGAAATAAACAACAGCTGACGATCTCCTGAGCTGTATTAATGACCCTCTGGAACTTTTTCCTCTGAGCCACTGTACTGCTGCTGTACCATACACATATCCAGTATGTAAGCATGCTCTCAATGGAGCACCGATAGAAGGACACCAGCAGTCTCTGGGAGATGTTCTTCCTGAAACACCTGTAGAAAGTATAGTCTCTGCTGGGCCTTTTTAAGCAGTTTTGAGGTATTCCCTGGTAGGCTAGTGGTTAAAGCGCAGTGCTCTTGCCGTGGCACCCCGGGTTCAAATCTAGGTTTTGTCAGGAAGGGCATCCGGTGTAAAACATGTGCCAAATGTCAACATGCGAGTCGTCAGTGTGACAATTCGCTGTGGTGACCCCTAAACGGGAAAAGCTGAAAGTGAATTTCAGAGGTATTCATGCCCCAGGTCAGATCCTCCACAATATGGACTCCCGGAAGGCTGGCACCCTTTCCACACGGTCCTCACTGTTGTACAGTGGCAAGCTGTCGGTTTTCTTCCTCCTGAAGTTGACAATGACCTCCTTAGTCTTTGAGGTATTAAGGAGCAGATTGTTCTCTCTGCACCACACTATCAGCCTCTCCACCTCATCCCTGTAGATAATCTCATTTCTGCCCTAGAGATAAGCTCCACCACTGTGGTGTCATCAGCAAATTTTACAATGGTGTCGCTGTGGCGGGTATACCAGGGTGTAGAGCAGGGGGCTCAGCACACAGCCTTGTGGGGAATCAGTGCTGAGGCTAAGAGCCATGGATGTGTGTGGTTAGGGTAGACCCTAATGCATTTGTCCACAGTAAACGTGTCTATAGAGTTCTTAATATAACACAGGACACTGTCTGTGAACACCTCCAGGTCTGGATGTTCAAAAACATCCCAGTTGGTCCTATCAAAACAGTCCTTTAGCTGTTGAGAGGCACCACCAGGCCAAGTTTTTACAGTTCTTGTGATGGTAGGAGCAGTTTTCCTGAGGGGAATTAGAAATAGGGACAAGTGGTCAGACTGGTCCAGGTGTGGTAGTGGTCTGGTCTGACCCTAGCTTGATATTTGAATAAACCTTGTCCAGTGTGTTAGCACCTCTGGTAGTACACTTTACATTACAGTACTATTTTCATTTTCTGATACTCCACATTATGACTCAACTACATTTTATATGCAAATGCTGTACTTTGTAGTTCAGTGCATTTGTTTGATAATGTAATGTAGGCTGATAGCCCTGCGATGGATTGGCAACCTGTCCAGGGTATACCCCGCCCCCGATTGCCGGCCGGGATTGGCTCCGCCCCCCCGTGACCCCGTTCAGGGACTAAGCGGTAGAAAATGAATGAATGAATGTAGGATGAATGAAGAAGCCAGAGACAGAATTTGCCTTTTTGTGTGCAACTGTGTACCCCATACACTGCATGACAAAACAGCTGCATCTTTTTTCGTCAACACACACGCTCAACTATTTACATGATGGCTGAAGCCCATTACTCCCACCAGAGCCCTCAGTCATAGTGTCTTGGCCCAGCTAGCCTTGCCTTGTCCCATAACAGAATATGAACACAACAATAACTGAACGACTCCACTAGCAACCCCCTAACCCTAGCAGACTACAGTACCTCAATTTAGTAATTAATTCTCAAAATTGGATCAATAACCAAAATACAGTATAATCACTAGACTTTATTGATCCCTGGTGCAAAATTCACAAGGTGCCCAGCAGTAATTTAAATTATAAGCATACAAAGTAATTCAAATGAGGTCCACTTTTATCAGCTGCAACATTAAAGTAATAAACACAATAATGCATCAATAATTATCAATAACTCAGTAATATAATATAGTGTACATGTGAAATAATAAAATGCGCCATGCTTGATATTAAGTGCTGAATGTCCATTTAAAAGATGGTGAATTAAACATCCTTTTAATTACTCCTTATCCCAGTCCCAGTACCACCAAAATCAGGTCATGATCTTCTCATTTGGAAACCCATTTATTTATAAAGGTAAGGATAATCACCTTTATTTGGCCAAGAATGTTACACACACAAGGAATTTGTTTTCAGTACAGAACCAAGGCGCCAACTCACACTGATGGCTCTAACCACTGGGGGCAACATGGGGGTTCAGTGTCTTGCCCAAGGACACCTCGACATGTGGACTGCAGGCATCGTAATTCAAACCTCTAACCTTCCGGTTGGGAGACGACTGCTTGGCTGTTACGATTAACTTTATTGGTGTCTCATCAGACACTTAGACTCATAACCTCCGTATTTCTGTTGTGTCAACTTCATGGGGCCCCTGCAACCTTTCAGAAATTGATGGATCAGGTACTGCGTGAGTTCACTGAATTTGCCTCAGCGTACTTTGATGACATTGTTATCTACAGTGCTACTTGGGAGGAGCACCTGGAACACCTACAATGGGTGTTGCATCATCTTCATGGTGCAGGGTTGACTATTAATCCTGCCAAGTGTGCTGTGGCAAGAACTGAAACAAAGTATCTGGGCTTTGTCATTGGTCATGGGGTTGTTAAATCCCAGGTTGATAAGATCTTAGCTATTGAGTCCTGTCCCTTACCTCAAACAAGGGTAGGGTTGAGGTCCTGCTGCTGTTTTACCTCTACACCAACAACTGCATCTTGGAGGACCCCTTTGTTAGACTCCCTTCTTTGGCTTCTCATTCAGCTTCTTATTATCATCTACATTAAAATCTTGTACTGAGCAGTTTGGGATATTCACCTTTACAGAAAATAAGGAAAGCATCAACCAAAGAATAACTTAGTGGATGCATTTTTGCAGTGTGAGGAACAATAATCCTTACACAGTCATCGCACCAATCAAATGCCTTTTAATGACTCAACATTTTCCTAAACATAAATATTTCACAAGCTGCCACAGAAAACAAGAGACTGAAATAACATTTGAGGAAAATGTTTGTCTTATAAAGCAATTAGTGAAACATAGTGCATAGTAACAACACAGTCACAGGAAGGATGATGCAGTCTGGCTTTTTGGTACTGAATCATTAAAAATTCAAGACAATTCTTTGATGCCATATTTAGACCTGTTAAGAGCTCCTTTCAAGACCCCTCTACTGATTGTTTAATTAAAAACGGATTAACCTCCCCACACACCTGCTCATTGCCTCTCATTGATAAAAGTGGCTCTCATCCCAGTCAATATTCACACTCTCACACAAATACCAGATCTAATGAGAGGGCAAAATGTAGGAGGTAGACTAATGTGGCTGGTTCTTACCAATAATTGTGCTTAATTTTCTTATTGTACACAAGCAAAATATAATACAGATTTTAGGGATATTATGAAAATGTGTGTAATACTTATAAGTTCATCAAATGCATTTCCTTAAAAAGAAAAAAAAGAGGGAGGCGACAGTGGTGCGGTGGGTAGAGCAGTCTCCCAACCAGAAGGTTGAAGGTTCTCGGTGCCTCCAGTCCACATTTTGAAGTGTCCTTGGGAAAGACACTGAACCCCTCCACTGCCCCCGATGGTTAGAGCCATCGGTTGAGTTGGCGCCACAGATGGCTGCCATCGGTTCTGTACCGGAAACAAATTCCTTGTGTGTAACATATTTGGCCAATAAAGGTGATTATCCTATTATCCTTATCCTAATTTTCTTAATTTTTGGAGATGAGGCATTTTCTCTGGCAATACATATATTTAAATGTATGCCATGATTGGATCCACAGAGCTGATTTGGGGAGAATGTGTAATTGCAGTTTTTCTGACAAAATAAATGCTTATGCCTCAAACTCTAATTAGGCAACTTAGTTTGACGGGGTGGGCTTGGAAGTAAGGCTCTTTTGTATCATCTGGTCACAAATTAAAGGGTAAGCTATATAATAATGAAGCTACCAAACAACCAGCATTTGCCGCTCACTTTGCATTCCAGGATCTATGAATTTTCAAGTA
>NW_018128071.1:315104-323780 GCF_001952655.1 Monopterus albus
ACACACACACACCCCCCGCCACTTCCTCCGCATAGGTGGACTCATTGTATCAGGATGCAATGCAGGAGTGAAAACTGAAGAGATGTAGCAGTTTATATTTGAGCCTCATTTACCCATTACATAACAAAAAGAAATATGAGCTGAATGTGCAAATGTATTTACCATCTGGCTGAGAGTTTGACAGCATGTCTTTATTTTCTCAGTTGGTCCAACAGGTCTATCAGGGAGACTGGATTATTAGCAGCAGGCTCTTTGCATGCAGTTCAACTCCTAATACTGTAGCGTTAGTGAGCCAAACGTGGCATTTTAATTTGCTGTTGATACTCCAGCCTGTCTACTACCATCCCATAATGTATGAAAGTATATGCCTGGAGGTTTGGCATGTTGCCTAGGATCCTCAGCAACTTCTACAGCTGCATCATTGAGAGCATCTTGACCAGCTGCATCACCGTCTGGTATGGCAGCACTACTGCTATGGACCGCAAGCACCTGCAGAGAGTGGTAAAGACTGTGGAGAAGATCACCAGGACTCCACTGCACTCTCTGCAGAGCATTTACCACCGCAGGGTGCGTAGGAAGGCTGCTTCCATCCTCAAAGATCCCACCCACCCCCAGCACAGACTGTTCGCCTCCCTACCCTCTGGCCGGAGGTTCAGAAGTGTGAAATGCAGGACCTCCAGACTGAAAAACTCTTTCTTTCCCATCCATCAGACTCCTAAACAGCTGAGGAGTTTATTATCAGGAAATACGTCATGTACTGTCGACCTGTATTGTTTACATTCTCAGTTTGCACATGCATAATTGCAAATTGACTGTTGACTGCTGCACATGCTGCTCCCATGCAGCATACATTCTCTTATTGTATTCTTATATATTTTTATTATATTACTGCATTTGCTGCTTAAAGTGCCTTAGATTTTGTGTTACTTATTTATCTACTTTATATTTCATTTGTATTGTGTGGCATTCATGTGGACAGCAATGTAACAATTTCATTGTACAGGGAAACACATTTCCTAACTGTGCATATGACAAATAAACACTTTTACCTTTGACCTTGTTACAGTCTCATCTCAGCTATAGACTCTTTACCCTACTCAGTGGTTATTGTTTGCACCTGTTTCTACCCCTTTATAGGCAGCTTCCCCACACCAGGAAGCTGCCAGATTGTTCTAGACTCCCGTTCAGACTTTCCACAGCATTAATTCTTGTTACCTATTACTCCTGTTCTGACCCTGGATTGCCTTTTGACCACCAAGTATGGCCTTACCCTCCTCGTTCTGATTGTCTTCTGTGTAGTGATTATCGGACTTCCCTCTCCGACCTCTCAATTGTGGATCCCTCAGCTGTGTGTGTTTGCCGCCACTGACCCTGGATTGGTATTATCAACTTGATTGGGTTTCTGGGCTTCTGCACTGTATCCTGTTAGTTGTGATGAGTAAATAGACAGTTATCTACTTTGTCTCATCTGGTGTTGTAATTGAGTTCACCATAGACAATATTGGCAGCTTTAATTGCCAATCCTGACAACAGGACTGACAAGGGCAAGGCAGGCTGAGAGTCAGAACAGGTGGCGGCAGAAGGCTAGGGGTGGACTCGAAACACTGTATCGACACACTTTAAACCACTTGTGACACTTCTGTTTCAAAGCACTGCTTCAGCGCATGTATCAAAGTGGCCAAGTCATGTGATTGTTTCACATCGATTCATGAAATGTTTCATATTTTGGCAGTTTGCTACTGGAGACCGATGGAACATGCAAATGCTGATCTTAAGTCAGATGACAGTTAACACTACTTGAAAAATGAAATAAGAGTTTGGGCTAATCCTCAGTCAGTGACTCCTGTTACTTGTAGATCATCAGATGTGCCACACACCATTAACACAATAAAAGTCTGTGAAAATGGTCAGATTTTGTGGGGTTTTGTGTAGGAGAGAGACAAATGTATCTGATATTTCAAGAGGTTGATTTGGATGATAGAGGAAGCAAAAAACCCCCCAAAAGAAAACAAGGTCATTTATGTGGGAGAATTATCATTTGCAAACCAATATAGCCAAATGTAGCATTTGTAACCAAAATCTGGCATTTCCTAACACATCATCAGTGTTAGGACACTTCCATTCTAAGAATCCAGAGGATTTAAATTTATTTCACAAAATTCTATTTAAAAAAAGTGTCTATGAAAAACATCTGTCTTCTGAATCATTGAATCACCATAATGTTAGTTTCTACTCTAGCCAGCAGATGTCACCAGCACCAGCAAAACAACCAACCATTTTCCAAAGCAATTGGTTCAGTTCGTTCACAGAATCAAAAAGCCTTGTTTCTGCAATCACTATAGCAGGTCGGGTATACGTCAGGGAACAGAGGCAGTAAGAGGGCAGTAAATGGCTACCGGAGAACTATAAGAGGACATAGGTTATATAGGGTACATTGGAAACTGCCTATTACACACGTACATACATTTTTCTGTCGAATACCTACTAATCTTAATGAAAATGCAGTAGGCACTCTAGCCACTCCACCATCTAGTAACCACAACTTCAGACATACTACCACATTGTTATAGTTTGTTCCCCTCACCAGGAGGGTGAGGGAGAACTATGGTAGGACTCAAAACTGTTGACCGAGGTGCTAGTAAAAATGGTGGTTTAATTGTGGGGAACACACACACACACACACACACACACACACACACACAAAAAAACAGTCAATGAATACAGTACAAGGACAAGCTAATGGTAAGACTAAGGTGAGCAGGAGGATGAGGACGGACAGGTGAATAGACAGGCTAACCATGAGGACGGACGAACGAAAATGAAAATCCACAGCACAGGAACTGTCAGCGTGGATAACAAAAAATACGTCTAGCTAACCTCATGGAAAAAGCATAAAGAGAGATCCACAGCACAGGAACTGTCAGCGTGCACCTATAACACTAAACATATAACCAACGTACAAAATGCGATCCACAGCACAGGAACTGTCAGCGTGGAAAACATAATGACGTACAAATACATACCACAAAATATATGGCTGTTACGGGATATGCACGTTACAGTAGTTAATGCTCTGGTGACGACGGTGCATCCGCCAGAGGTATAAATAAGGTAGGAGGGTGATTACAGTGATGTGCCCCAGCTGTGCGCGACAACCCACAAGTCATTGATTACAACATGCGACACAGCTGAGGCGCTGATCCCGCAAAAAGAGTGAGCAGGATAGAGTAAGGCAGAAGAGAGGCAGGTCGCGCCGAGCGGACCTGACACACATGGTCATCTTGCCTCCGATTCACCAAGATGTTTACATGTGATGAAACCAGTTGCTCGGCCTTCATTCATTCATAATAGTAGTAGCATAGCTGTCACTGCTCACTTACCAGTGTTATAGTGGGTGAAATGTATGGCAATAGAGGCTTTGAGCATAACTGTTATATCACGTGAACCACATGTCCTGCCACCACCGGATGATGAGATAACGTACTGTCTACTGCTTCCATACTACAAATTTTTGTAGCTCACCATTATTTACTTTTGTGCCATGTGCCAACACAATGGAGGGCGGTGACCTTAACTTTACTCCCACACAAGTAATAATACTGTATGTCCTCATATGTCCTTTAAATCATGCATAAAACAAGTCTCTAGAACTCTTTCATCTGCGCAATATTGCAAAAATCAGGAACATCCTGTCTCAAAGTGATGCTGAAAAACTAGGTGTGCATTAATATGAAATGCCTGACTTTGGCTTTTGCCCCGGAGTTGCCTTATTTTAGCCAAATAAACTGGACATCTACCACCCTGGTACAGGACCAGCGCTAGAGAATTTAGAGATAAACAGATATAAACCTCCTCTTTGCAGGAAGCATTAAAACCTCCTGATTTTACCTGAAGGTTCCCAGATCACCATGGGAACGCAGAGGGATGGCACAATTACAAACTGTGTTGTTCTTGTTGTCTGCTTTGATTAAACTGTGACTTTTTCTTCCAGACACTGCAATCAGTTTTACCTGCAAGAAACACAGAGGTTCCTTATACCATAAATACAGCAAAGTGGAAAATTAAAGCTGCCGCGACACATGTCCACACCGATTGTATAATTGTGAACTGCAAGCGTAAGAACTGAGTGGAAAAGCTAAATAAAATTAGTACTAGGATATTATACTGGGAATTGAACCAGAATTCTCGTTGCCCACAGCAACACTAAATTCTGGCAGAAACATGAGGGAAATCTTAACAACTTGCTCTTCCAGAAATAGTGTATTTAACATTTGGGACCACATCATCATCAGAGGTAAATAAATTGATGCATGGACCTGGTTTATGGTTGCTCCCTACAGTTGATAATAATGACCCTGATGCTGTCATTCCGCAGTCCATCCAAAGCCATTCACAGCAATAACATCCACTGATTGATCATCAGTCATCCAGCATTACTTAAAGAAACAGGTAGTAGGAAGTCCCAGAAGGCAACTATGAAAACATTTTTAATGCCCTGTCCTCTCTAATAAACAAAACTATACTAGGAGTTTAGTCAACAAATACTATTTATGTTTTGGCAACCAGGTGCATTATCTCATAGGAACAGAAATTTGAAATAACCCACAAACCATTTTCTAATCTCACTACTACTGTGACAACAAATGGTCATGGTGGAAGGCAGTTGTTGTTTTACTTTCCACCCAAAGTAAAACATACTGTACATCTGCACACACTTCATACAAGGTAGCCATTTGAAACAGTGTTCACTGTGAGTCAAATATGGCTGAGGAGAAAAAGAGTGGAATACAGATCAGCATTATGAAGCAGTGGGATGTACAGTATAGAGCAGCACTGTTGTGTTAATAAAATACTGTTTGGGAAGGTCAGTATACTGAGGCAATTTACACCTGCCATGTTTTATGACATCCTGCTCTGCTTTCTTTCCTCTCTCTGCCTGTTTTTACACATCTAGCAGCATCATATATCCAGAGAAAGGAAGAAGTGACAAGCTCAGCTCAGCAGTAATTGGCCTAATCCCAGATGACAAGGCAGATAAACATGGAGGGAGAGACAGGAGAAGCCGTTCCATATTTAACAAAGGTCCACTGATATGCGGCAGTCCTTCCTGTGCAGGGCTTCTTCCTTTACATGACTCAAAGGCCACAAGTGACATTAGCTGCTGTGTTCAGAAAGAATAATGGATTAGTTCAATGATTACAGTACGTGTGTTGTAGGAGCAGTCATGGCCAAAAAATATTGGCATCCCTGCATTTCTGTCAGATAAGGCACTCCTTCTCCCAGAAAATTGTTGGTGTCACAAATTCTTTGGTATTCTCATGTTTATTTCTTTTGTTTGTATTGGAACAACACAAAAAAGCAGAGAAACAAAAAATCCAAATCTGATACATTTCACACAGAACTCCAAAAATGGATTGGACAAAATTATTGACACTCTCAATATTTGGTGGCACACCCTTTGGACAAAATAACTGAAATCAGTCACTTCCTGTAGCCACCAGTGAGTTTCTTCCACCTCTCTACTGAAATTCTGGACCACTTTTCATTTGCCAACTGCCCCAGGTCTCTCAGATTTGAAGGGTTCAATTCAATATAACTGAATTTTTATTTGTTTAATAACATATAAAAAAAGCCCTTTGTAGTGCCAGAACCGCATATTAATCATCACTGATAGAGGAAAATAAGAACAACCCCAGGTTTCTTTTCAGCACTGTAGCCAGGCTGACAAAGAGCCACAGTGCTGTTGAACTTAACATCCCCTTATATCTTAGCAGCAATGACTTCATGAGTTTCTTTACAAATAAAATCACAACCATTAGAGAAAAAATTAATCAAAACATTCCCACAATAGATGTGCCATCTACTACAATGGCTTTAGAAACATCTGTGAGACCCCATTTATACTTGGACTACTTCTCTCCCATAGATCTCTCTGAGTTGACCTCAACAACAGCTTCATCTAAATTATCAATATGTCTCCTAGACCCCATCTCGACCAGGCTACTTAAAGATGTCTTACCCCTAATCAACACATCCATACTAGGTCTGATTAACCTTTTCTATTAACAGGTTATGTTCCACAGGCTTTTAAAGTTGCAGTGATTAAAAAGTAAAAAACCTCTACTCAAAAAGTCAAATTTTGACCCAGGTGTCCTAGCTAACTATAGACCAATATCCAACCTCCCATTTATTTTTAAAATTCTGGAAAAAGCTGTTGCTAAGCAGTTATGTGACCATCTGCACACGACTCATTTGTTTGAGGATTTTCAGTCAGGTTTTAGAGTCCATCATAGTACAGAAACTGCATTGGTGAAAGTCACCAATGATCTCCTCCTAGCCTCAGACAAAGTACTTGTCTCCATACTTGTCCTCTTAGATCTCAGTGCTGCTTTTGACACCATTGATCACCATTGAGTTTATCCTCCCCAGGGTGGCCAAGTGCTTACTCAAGGGGGATTTGTTGGATTTTCCCTCTGTAATAATAGTGACAATAGTAAGGTCTAGACCTTACTTTGTAAAGTGTCCTGGGATGACTTTTGTTGTGATTTGGCACTATACAAATAAAATTTGATTTGATTTGACGGACAGCACAATGAGCCGCGACACATTTGTTCAGGGA
This sequence comes from Monopterus albus, assembly GCF_001952655.1. Lineage (NCBI taxonomy): Eukaryota > Metazoa > Chordata > Actinopteri > Synbranchiformes > Synbranchidae > Monopterus > Monopterus albus. The sequence continues at coordinate 321,724 of NW_018128071.1, forward strand.
AGCTGGAAACCAGCTTTAAATGAGTGTTCAGTACCCTCTCTGTGGTTAAGAAAGTAGAGTCAAGTTTTTAATTTTGACACACTTAACCTGGTAGATATTGGTCAACTTCTACTGTAGATAAAATGATCATCAAAAAAACAAAACAAAACATTGTAGTGTGACTGCTGGACAAAACTGCCCAGGTGCAGCAGTACATGACATCTACCTCTAATTTTTATCTGAGGGGGCATAACATTACCAGAGCCTTGGCCCACTCTGGTAACAAACTAGGTCTTAATCATTTCTTTATCTACTGCACATATATGCTAGGTTTTGCAATCATGTGACCACACACAGCTGACTTTAAAATTTTCAAGTTAGATGTCATTTAAAGACTAGAGAAATGCATTTCCTGTCGAAAATGCGTGTGGATGCTAATAAAAGCTGAAAGATCATCCTGAAAATGCCTGAAATCAATTGCTGAAACAGCTGAAAGATGAGAAGAAATGGGGGCAAGATTGTCAAAATAAAGCTAAATATTTCAAAAGTATGAAGTTTAGAAATGACTGCCCTTGAAGAGCTGAACATTTTGATACCTGAATGGCTTTTCTAGCTGAAGGTATGCTGAACTTATTAAGATGTGAAAATAGTCTAATTAGACCCCACAGAGAAGGACTTGCTGGACTTATAAAGGGACCAAAAAAGGGTGGAAGATCCCAGAATAATAAACTAGAGAAATGCATTTCCTGTCGTAAATGTGTGTAGATGCTGATAATCCGAAAAATTGTCATGTATATGCCTGAAATCAATTGCTGAAACAGCTGAAAGATGAGAAGAAATGGGGGCAAGATTGTCAAAATAAAGCTAAATATTTCAAAAGTATGAAGTTTAGAAATGACTGCCCTTGAAGAGCTGAACATTTTGATACCTGAATGGCTTTGCTAGCTGAAAGTATGCTGAACTTATTAAAGATGTGAAAATAGTCCAATAGGACCCCACAAAGTAGGTAAAACAAGTAGCTGTGAATGTGTGTGGGCGGCATGTCCCAATTGCGCTGCATTTCATGAACCACCAGATGCCCCTCCAAGACTGTGTCATTGACTCCCATTGACTCGTATTGCAAACAATAAAGCTGAATAGCAGCAGGAGGGATGCTTGAACCAGGAAAATGGGCAGATGAGAATCGCCGGAGGTGTAGAAAAAAGGGATCAACTGCACAGAAACTGTCAGCGTTGAAACCAGGTGAACCAATATACATATATACATACGAAAACAACCGCACAGAAACTGTCAGTGTTGGCATCATGTATACATGATCAAAATACATTAATGCTCTGGCAGTGATGGAGCGTCTGCCAGGGGTTTAAATAAGAAAGGGAAGTGATTAGTGGAATGAGCGTCAGCTGTGTGCTACGCCTGGGAGTCAATTATCGGGTGAGGCAACTCAGCAGTGTCGCTGAGCACATGGGATGAGAGAGAGGGGAGAAAAAGAGGGAAGTGAGGCAGGTTGCGGCAAACAGACCTGACATGAACACCCACGCCAGTGCACTACAGCTCCTGGCCGAAATGATAGCTAGTGTAGAACTGAAACATCCCAACTCCTCACTCATTGTTCTAGGGGACTTCAACAGAGCAAATCTCACCCAAGGACTGCCCAAATACAGGCAGCATGACACCTGTCCCACCAGGGAGGAAATCACACTGGACCACTGCTACACAGCAATAAAAGATGCCTATCGCTCTGTCCCCCCGTGCAGCCCTTGGATGCTCTGATCAGTGTCCTGCCGAGCAGAAGGCCCTTATGGACACTGTTCCCCAGAGCTTCCCTTCCTCCGTCAGTCTGGGGATACATACTCTAACCCCAGACTCAGATTCAGACCCAGACCCCCCTGTCCCTGAGCCCTTGCCCTATCTGGGCACTCGCCTTGCCCTCTGTCCTGGAGGTCTTGGCGATGGGAAGAAGGGGTCTACCAGGAGGGATCCATTTGAGTCCTGCAGAAGCCTGAGCAATTCACCATGAACTGAAGGCTCAGATGGTGTCCCCTAGCTTCAGCAGCAGCTGCCACTGCTGCCGCACA
>NW_018128071.1:323833-326917 GCF_001952655.1 Monopterus albus
GCAGCCTCCATCCCATCCGGTCCTCTAGCAGCAGCAGCAGCTGCCCCAGCCTCCATCCCATCCGGTCCTCCTGTCAGGGTTGCTCAACGTGACCTTCCTTTGTCCCCTTCTTTTCTCTCTTCCTTTCTCCTCTCTGTAGGTTCTCTATCCCAGGCACACAGCTGAGCCAAATTACACAGCTGAGGTGAGTTGCTTAATTACCACCCTCCTACTTATCTGATATGCGATTTCCAGGAGAATTTGTCATCAACTATGACACCTAGAAATTTAATTTCATATACTCGTTCTATATTAGCTCCCCCAATTTTCAATTGAGGTTCATTATCTACTCTACGATTCCCAAATATATAAATTTAGTTTTATCCAAATTCAGAGATACTATATTGCTGTCACACCATTTCTTTATCTTCTCAAGTTCCTGTGTAACCCGTCCAGAGAGTTGCTGTAGGTTTTCACCCGATGCCCATATGGTAGTGTCATCAGCAAACAAAACCACTTTCACTAAATCAGAAACCTTGCATATATCATTAATGTATAATATAAATAATTTAGGTCCCAAAACAGAACCCTGAGGCACTCCACATACAATATCCAGCTCACTCGATTGGTATTCACCCAACCTCACAAATTGACGATGTCCTGCCAGTGCATCTCTTCAGTAAAAATCACAACAGCTGACAACTTCATCTCTGACCATTTAATCTACTGCACATTTATTATATACATCTGTACTTGTTTTAATTGAAAACAGGCTTTTGTTTTTGTAGACAGGATTTTCTACGGCGTTTTTCTAGTAAAATACAGCCGTGGTGGGCGGTATTGACTAACGGAGATCTACGGTTAAAGTCGTGATTTTATTGAATTCTAGTATTTTTTGGGTGGGCGCTGTCAATGTCGAGTTTAACAGAAGACTTGTATGACGTACAAATAGTTATAGTTTTGTTATATCCTGTTGTCTACACAAGGTGGGATTAAAATTTAAATATTTTCAAATGGAGTTTGGTGCCACTACGCTTATTGCCTGCTACTAATGCGGGCTAATTTCGGCTGTGTAGGTACCACAGGCTCGTGCTTTTTAGCTCTAAATGTATTTTGAGTTTGAAGGGTTCTCTGAAATGTACCTCATGTGATTGAACCAGGTTTTTTAGAGGCAGTTTGATCCACAAAGAGAGCAGGTAAACAGTGAAAACGTTGCTGGCTCTGTTTGTTTTCCGCCAATGAAGCTGCAGCGCTGACACCCTGAATGTATTAGCTCGATAAACAGTTTTTCGGGTTTCTTTAAGCGCCAGGGTGCCACTCTGTGCTTTCACACTCCTTTTACTTGGGTAAGCACTGCTGTCTGTATGCTTACCTTTTGTGTTTTTCTTTCTAAAACTAACAAATAAAGTAAATGTCAGATGCTTCCTCACTATTTTTGACGTGTTACAATAATCTGTCGATTAATCAATAATAAAAGTAAGTGTTAGTTGCAGCCTTAGTTTGTTCACCTGTAGATTTAATGATACAGTACAGATTTGTTTCTGTGCTGCACTCCTGAAAATTGTTTTTAAAGTAAGATTGTGTTGGGTTAAAGTGCCGACTCTCGGCTTCAGTCTGAAGCTTGTGCACATGTTGCTGATTGGTTCATAAAAAAAAACAATACTTTCCCTTCTGTTCATTCTTTTTTAATCAGTTGTTGGACTAAAATTTTAGGATTTGCTGTGTCCACTTCAGTCTTAAATTCCTATCTCTCCCTCCATATTTAACTGAAGTTACTTCCTGTTAGGAAACAGGTGGGAAACAGGGAGGAGAGGAAATGATCCAGCAGTAGAGAAAGGGATGAGAAGTCCCCATTGGCCCAGGCGAACCTTCCTGGAATATTTAGACTTTATCTCACAGGGACCAGCTGTGGATAACAGATTGCACACTATCAGCATATTGACCTGTGTGGTGATAATCGGCTGCACCAACAGAACTGACTCATGATGCACCACGTGCCAGATGCATGAAACCTTGTATAGATTCACAACCGAGGCTGTGTTCATGCTACAGGCCTTAACACTCAGCTCTGGTCTTGTTGTGTTGCTGCTTCCCGTCCATGTGTGTCAGCGCCATGTACCCAGCTCCGATGTAAACACCGCTGAGCTCCTAAACTGTCACAGATGTAATTGAGCCACTTGTGCACAAGAATAACAACCAGGTTGTGTGTGCGATGGTCAAATGGCCGAGTTTCCTCCCAAACTGCTGGGTTACAATATGTTCCTCCCAGTTTGACCTTATTAGAAGCTTCTCTATAAACGTCCACCACATGTGAAACATCCTGGTCTCTCCACTGACCCCATTGCTGTCATCACTCTACTCCATGTTTATTGTTATCGGTCTGTGAGGGACAGACACCAAATGATGACGACAGGCCGTATGTGCAGAGGAGGAGACGTTAAAACGACCACATGGATTCTGATCTGACCACTCTGATGGCGGATGCAAAGTCAGAGGTCTGAGAGGAATCGGGTCTAGGAGCACATACGCTGGTGGCCTAGATCTGGTCTGAGGACATCTGGTCTGTTCTGTTCACACTGCTGTGGACTCATCAGGTCTGAGTCACTGCAGCTGTGAACACAACTTTATACTACATCAACATCTAACAAGTGTTTTCATGTGGTGTTAGTAGCGCGCTCTGTCCACAGTGAATCACCTTAACATAAACACAGTTAAATCTCTTCCTCTGCTGCTGCTTCTCCTTGGTCCTCTTTTCACTTGGCAAACAAAACATCCAGCATCTGCTGAGGAGTGTGACAGTCACCTGATAAAATTCTATTTTATGACAAAATGAACAAGAATACAGGTTCATGAGAATGAGCTGCTGTGTGATTGTGTATTTGGATGTTTAACAAGTTAGGGGAAAAAACTTTGTGCCTGTGTTCAGTCTCCTCCTGCTCACTGTGATTTAAAGCAGCTGAAGCCCCCTGACAGTTTCTCTTATTTACATCATTTCTGTTTTCATGTAAAAAGTCAAAAATACTCAGTTTATTATCATGTCTGAGGAAGGAACATGTCATACTTGCAGGCCTAGAATTCATTCAATATTTCTACTTAAAAAAAAAA
>NW_018128071.1:328956-346966 GCF_001952655.1 Monopterus albus
ATGTACAGAATGGAGGAGTTTAGGTGTAACTCTCCTTTGGTCATGACTCACCTCAGCTTCCGGCTTTGGTCTGGGGATGGGCACCAGTGTAGTACCAGATGGAGCAGAGCAGAGCAGAGCACCTCCCCTTCTGTCACCCCACTGCACTCATGGTCTGTCTTTATCTCTTCTTCCTGCACAAACTTCACAATCTGATTATGAATCTCATTTAAGCGTCTCGGATTTTTACCAGAAAGCTTTAATGTTTTTAAATATATGTCAAGCAAATCAATTATTTCATCTTCCAGCTGCTCCCACTTGGCAGTTTCCACCAGTTCATCAGCTGAGTCTCTATCATACTGGGCTGTTTTTTCACTCATAATTTCAGCATGACTACTAAATAATTGCAAGACAGCAAGTTCTTTTTCACATTTTTACCACAAGGTCACATTCCAGCCACACACATTTCACAATGTCACATTCCATTCTAAGCACCACAGTTTCACATGTAGTTCTGTTCTTTTCAGGCTTTTTTAAAGTTGCCTTCACTGACTGTTCCTCATTTACAGCCTCTACATCTCTATGTATGAAGTCAGTGAGGGTCTGTTGTACTTCATTGGTCACCAGGATTACTGACTGTATGTCACTGGATGAGCAGTTTCTTTCTCCCTAACTCTTGTGACTGAACGTCCTTTGTGTTAACAGGTTACACAAGGACACAAACTGCCAGAGACCAGAGGGGATATATTTTTGATGATACAAAGGAACAAGGAGGCAGTGGAACAAGTTGATTTGACATAAAGTAAGTAGCTTCTGATCCGACGTGTTGGTGCAGAGTCAGACAGTAAATGGCTGAACAATGGGGATGGGGTGTGTGGTGGGGGGGGCAAATGGGAAATGGCCTATACAACAATAATTAACTAAAATGGGACTGGTTAAGACAAATAGAGTATTTTTGAGCAAACTAAGAATACATTCCATCCCTCAGCACATTTCTGTAGCTTCCCTTTGTTCAGTGGATTATGCTGCTGTGTTTTAAGGACGTGTTGGCAGTTGAACCGTCAGTTAACTTATCACAATCAGGTTTGTATTGTTGTATATTCATATGTCAAGAATAATTAACCAAACAGCAAACTGTGTGGTAATTTGATTGAAAGACTTCCTATTATAATAGAAAAGTGTACATGGTTAAAATTATTGGTAATATCATGTAAGTGCCATTTTTGTAATATGCATAAGTTTGATTTAAAATTGTTCTATTTGAGTAATGCAGCTGAGTGTCAAGTTCATTTGAATTGAAATTTATTGTAAACCTGTGGTTACTTAAGGGTTAATTTGTGATGGCCTTTTGGCGCCATTGTATGAGACACAGGAAGTTGATTTTCTCTTTGTTTTTGTTTTTTTTTATTCTGTGAATAAACGAGTGGACGGCAGAGCAACACAGTATTTTACCGTGAGTTGTCACACCAGCTCAACGCGTAAATATTCAGTCTCATGTCCGTTCATTACGTAGTTATTATAAGAAATGTAAAAACGAAAGACATTTAAATACAAACTACAGATAACCATTACACTATTTTTCCTCATTCTGTACTCTGCCTTTCTGATGTGAAAGCTTTGTGTTGCGGGTCCTGGTTGATATATGCTGTAACAGAGTTTATACAGAGTTTACTATAAATAACATCAGCAGATGCTCAGTGAAATAATGAAAACTTGCACAGCTGAATGTGCTGCAAAATGCATAGCATTTTGAAATGCAAAAATCACAGAATCATGCAACATTCTAACAAAAGAAGTGTGCTACACAACTGTATCTGCAGAGACAAGAGAAAATGTCATCCTTTCTGTCTTGTAACAGCCATATTGAATTGCTGCCATCCCATCTGAGGAAAAGCCCTCAGTTCTGCTAATCCCTTCCCCAGTCAACCTGCTGGTGTGCCGACCCCTAATAAGCTGCTTACCTAACAAATACACACACACAAATATAAACACAAAATCAGTCTCAAACGCAACTCACACTCTCACTCACCCATGGCAAAGAATGGGATACCCAGCAGTGTAGAATTGAATTTCCCATCCGATATAAAGAAGATCCCAGCGGCTGTTACGTTAGCAATGCAGATAGTCAGCACACCCAGGAGGCCCAGGAATGGCTTCCCCCTAAGGCAGTCCCGCATGGAGCTGGATATGGTGGCGGCCAGGAGCACCAGCACCAGACTGACCAACACCTCCCCTTTGGCCAGCACGCCCGTTTGGTGGAAGTCTTGCCATAGGCTGAAGGAAGTGAGTGACTGGATATGGAGCTGGTCAGCTGCATGGGCTGCTTCGGTCGTGGATAGCCGGCTGGCCAGGGCGCAGAATTCATTCTCCCAGCGCTCTGCAATGGTATCCTGCACCACAGGCCCATGGTTGCGGAGGTAGTAGGTAATCTGAACAGCACGGGCAAACTTGACCTGCTGGTCTCGGCTGTTGGGCGAGAAGGACACGCCGCCTAGCTGGTGGCCAATGAAAGATACACGGCCATCCTGCAGGGGATTTAGAGATATCTGAAGTTAGCTCAGATGAAAGGTACAGTTTTATAGAAATACATCAGTGTGTTTCAGTGGTTACAGCTGTATATCGGTGGCTTCAAAACAGCTTTGTTGTCCTTATGTTGTCCTGCAGACAGCAAACTCTTTGTTTAACACCACCACAAACCTCTACCCCGTAGAGAGCAGGGCTCAGCAGGTTTCTGCCATATTTCCTGACTCAGATTGAACTAGAATTCCCATTACAAATGTGTACAAAGCAGGTGGTTGAAAGTGGATGTGCAGTGAGACAGTAAAGTTTAAATGAAATCAGATATAAAGCACAGGCAAAACAACCACAGTGACAATAGTTTAAAAGACAGGAGTAGATAATATAATTGTGCTATAAGAATTGTGCAGGGCAGTCAAGAGTTCACTGAGACAGCTGGAACAAAGATGGCTATCATTAGCCCTTGAGGACAAATCAGAATACAACAGAGACATGAGGTTATTGTTGGTACATCTTGTCTCATGTTTAACATGAAAGTTTTGCCTGGTGACTGTATAAATGTAAGGTCTGGCACAAAACAAATACTAAAAGTGCTAGAAGAATTGTGTGTAGCTACTAGTCTACTAGCTACCCAAAAGGTCTCTGAAGAGATGTTTCAAAGGATTACTATGTATTTGTCAGCTGCTCCCAAAAGAGGTGAAGAGCACTTGTCAATCAGGCAAATACACACTAAACATACTTGTGGCTAATATGAATAACTTTGTCAGTTTGTTTATACAGTCAGTGACTATTTGGTCTCATTTACCAATCTTTCTTTAGAACAAATTATTTGTTAAAACCCACTTATGAAATTTTCACAAAGATACTGGGGTTCATCAGTGTTTCTGTATTTGAGATTTGTTCTTAAGTAAAAACAAAATCTATGCACACTCAAGCACATTTGAGTGCTGACGTGTTTCTTCAGTTCTGCAGTTATATAATATTATAAGGTTTAAGTTACAATAACAGTTTTGTCATTATTAGTATTTCTTCTTGCCCTTCTCCTTATACAGTGATCACTGAATGAGTAAGAGCATATATCTTTCTTATTTTATTTTATATCCACTACTGATGCTACTAAATATGGCAACTCATTCATTGTTCTCTACTTCAGTTTTTTCTTTAGTTTGGAGTTTGTTGCTCCATAATCTTTAGATTTTCATTGGGGCATTCCGGTTTCCTCAGCTTCTCTATTCTGTTCCTGTGTGAGATTCCTGTGTGCACATGGCCCTGCAATCTCATGCCCTTTCATAGACATTGGCAGGGCCTTAACCTGATTAGGAACAACTGGCACGAGCTTTCAACTTACAAACACAAGATTCAGTACAAGAACACAGGTGTGAAAAATTCTTCGGTTTAACAACATGTTATAAAGATATAAAGTACCCATTCTTTCTGTCAAAATGAGGTATGAAGTTGATGAATTTATGATGGGGTAATGTCATCATTTTTTGCACTTTGCTTCTGAGCCACCCCATCCTTTTTCTGGACATTATTATTTTTATTACTTTATACCTGGCAGCAATAAAAGTAGGGTTTTTTCATGAGAACAGTGCCTCTACAGGCTAGGTTTGACACATTAGGCGATTTGTTATTACTATAAGGGGAAATCACATGAGTACTGTGTTTAAGCTGGCCCATGAGACAGACAGGACTTCATAGTTTTCAGTGATCAGTTGAGAAGAAACCTTCGACCAGTGAGAGAGACTAGGAGCTCATATACTCAGCTTCTACCCCTGGGGCTCTGCCTTTTCTGCCCCTTAGGAGTGTGTCTGGGTCTTGGCCTTGTTGAGATGGAGGCTTTCAGCACCATGTGCCTGTCACTGTGTGTAACCAGGAATAAAAAATAAAAGGTGAGTTTGTTTTACTAATATAAATTAATATTTAAGGGAAATCTTTGTCTTCCTATAGTAGAAAAAAAATGGGTGACAGAGGGGAATTTACTATAGCTATTTAAATAAGGATTTGTTTAATTAATATTTAAAGGAGATATTTTCTCACCCTTAACAGCAGGTGAATATGTTAAACAGGTGACTAACTGCTGGTGACTATCATCAGTGAAGTTTCATTGCAGTTTAAAATCAGTAATGGTGACATCTATGTTTCACTGAATAAGATAAGATTCTCTCCACTAATACTCGACTTTTGGTTGTTCCCGTTAGTGGTCACCACAGCAAATCCAATTTGCATGAGTAAATCTGACACGTTTTTTACGCCAGATGCCCTTCCTGACACAACCTTCTCTACTTATCTGGGCTTGGGACCGGCGCAGAAGTCACTGGCGTGAAACCCCTGTGGCTAGATACACACTCAGTCCTGGGGGCGATTTAGTCTCCAATCAACCTAAGCTGCATGTCTTTGGACTGTGGGAGAAAGCCAGAGCACCCAGAGAGAACCCATGCAGTACAGGGAGAACATGCAGACTACACACTGAAAGGCTCGAACCCGGAACCTTCTTGCTTAAGATTCAAAAATGGTTTTGCTTAATTATTTCAGTCAACTAAACACTACATTTCCTCTTCCTCTAGTAAAACATGCAGCTTCACAAACTTTTGTAGAAATGCAAATTGGTAAGTTTGAGTGAGAATATGTTATAGATCGTGGTAAAAACCCCCCCTGCAGATTACATCTCTCTCTTTTCCTTCTATACAGTGGCTGTAAGTAGCAGTGCTGTGTCTGTTGCTGCTGCCCCTGCCATCAGACAGGTCAGGCCTAGCGAATGTGTAGACTTCAGCTGTGCTGCTACTGCCTTTATCAAGCTGAGGGGGAACCCCCCCATGACAATGGGGGCCTTGCTCACATTCAGCCCCCATCCCTCCTCTTCTATGCCCCTGCATCACAAAATAATGAACCACAAATTATTAATAAGATGCTTAAATAACACGTAAATCTGACAGATGCTGTGCATCCCTCCATGTCAGAATCCACTTGATTTTGCAGCGTATTATAACATGGTGGTCGGGGGGTATGAGAAGAAGTGGCACGAGCATTAAGTCAAGCAGGACCCAGACATAACGTGCAGGTTGAACTGCACAGACAGGCTTTATAGAATATAAATCACAAGGTCAAATGATTTATAGAAAAACTGTATACATGCTCCTGGTTGATAACCTTTATTATGGGATAAAAAGCATAACAGGCTTTCTCAGTGTGGGCTACGTGTGCCCCTCGTGCCATACAGGATACAACGACATGAGAAAACACTATTGCAAAGATGCATGCTTTGTATGCTGCAAATCATCCTGTCCTCTCAATCAGCTACTGTACTGTAAGGATTGTAACAGAATCTGTTGGTCTAAAACATGTTTTGAAAAACATAAATAAAAGAAATATTACCCTGATGTTAAAAAAACATGTCAGCAACTGTGTGCAAAGCATGAAATGTAAATGATGCAACCAAGTGTACTACTTGGCCTTAAAAAATTTGCAAGTGCATGAATATGAAGAGAAACCCTGTAACATTTGCAAGAGAAAGGGTGGTGCCAGTGACCCTGCCCACAAATGCTTTATTCAGAGTCTAAAATCTGAAGAAGAGCACTGAGTGTATCATCTTTTATGACTCTGAACCTTTTGAGCAGGGGGTTCACATTTCTTACACCCACATATGACAAGGGGAGCATGTTCTGCTTGGGGGACAGACGGTGCTAAACATGCTCAGACATTTTAGGAACCCTGAATATGGCAAATACACACTCACATTCTGTAAGGCCCAGTTTTGACACCTCGTCCTGTCCCCTTTGCAGAAAAGCACCCCCAAAGCATGATGTTTCCACCCCCATGCTTCACGGTTGGGATGGTGTTCTTGGGATTGTAGTCATCCTTCTTCTTCCTCCAAACACGGCGAGTGCATGCGCTGCAGGATTTTAAGCCATGACGGTGTAGTGTGTTACTAATGGTAACCATTGAGACTGTGGTTCCAGGTCATTGACCAGACCCTCCCATGTAGTTCTAGGCTGATCCCTCACCTTTCTCAGGATCATTGATACTCCATGAGGCGAGATCTTGCATGGAGCCCCAGTCCGAGGGAGACTGACAGACATCTTGATTTTCTTCCATTTTCTCATAATCGCGCCAACAGTTGTTGCCTTCTCACCAAGCTGTTTACCTGTTGTCCTGTAGCCCATCCCAGCCTTATGCAGGTCTACCATTTTGTCCCTAGTGTCCTTAAACAGCTCTTTGGTCTTGCCCACAGTGGAGAAGTTGAAATCTGATAGATTGAGTGTATGGACAGGTGTCTTTTATACAGTTAACGAGTTCAAACAGGTGCAATTAATACAGGCAATGAGTGGAGGATAGGAGAGCTTCTTAAAGATGTCAGGGAGGGGTATGACACTCCTGTGAATGTGGAAGAGTGTACCCAGTTTTAAAGAGCCAGTCAGCTGAGGCAGCAGAACAGGTTTTAATGTCTTTCTGTGATTTAAACAGAAACACACACAGTCTTGAGGGATCAAGCAGAAGAGTGGTACTTAAGACGGTCCAAAGTTCCAAAGTCGAAGTCTCTGGCAGGGCAGCAGGGAAGGCAAGGCAGAATCACAAGTTAGTAGAACAGGCAGGATGTCGATCTCAGGTTGGCAGTCAGGCAAGAGGGAGCAGGCTGGATAACAGGTCGTTAGAGCAGGCAAGGGTTTGGTACCAGAAAAGAAGTCGCACGGAAATAATGCTGGAGAGTCTAGACGAGGCATAGAACAATCTGGCAGCTCCTCACACTGTGAGGAGCAAAAGACAAACTAACAGGTCTGTGAGAGCCAGAATTCTTGCTGGTTGGTAGGTGATCAAATACTTATTTCATGCAATAAAATGGAAATAAATTATTTAAAAATCTAACAGTGTGATTTACTGGAATTTCTTTGTAGATTCTGTCTCTTACACTTGAGGTGTACCTAGGATGAAAATTATAGAACTGTCCATTCTCTGTAAGTGGGAAAACTTGAAAAATCGTCAGTGTATCAAATACTTATTTGCCCCACTGTAATTCTTTACTAACCTAAAGTATCAGTTTGAACTAGTGATGGCCATCTGACACCGAGGCCGCGATACACGAGTCGAGCCGGGGGAGGGATCTTCCGCGAACCACTGCCTCGAGGCTTGTATCGTTGATACCGTCGTTACAGTGTCATGACGCGAGATCTCCCTGTGCGCGTCAGCAGGTGCGTAGGTGTAGGGGTACTATAAAGCCACCCAAGATGATGCGCAACATGTGGGTTTGTTGGCATAGTAGGTGTGTGCATAGTTGCTGTTGGTATGATCATTGCTGCTGGTGTGTGATCACCATGGAGCCAGCTAGGAAGAAAAATGATTGATTCTCCATTCCTTGTATTAATTCACACCCTGTCCTAGTTACATACGCACATATTACCATCCTAGCACATCCTCTGTTTTCCCAAGCACACCTTCTCCCACCTACTACACTACATACATTCATAGACTCGACCGACTGACCAATCAATCTTCACAAACGTTTTCACATCATTCACACAAAGCCTAGTTACACCCATCACATAATTCAGACATTGTTCTGCTGCATACTATTTCACCACCAGGTGGCACTAAACCAAACCTTTGAATGAATGAACTAATACTCGACACAAATGATGAAGTGGTTCGATACAAATGTCATGGTGTCAATTGGACATCACTAGTCTGAACTTTCTTAACCTATTGTTACGTCCGTGGCCCAGGCCACACCCAGCACCTTGTCAGCTGGTATGAGTAATCCCAGTTGCACTGCCCTTGCACAGGTGGGAGTGCATCCCAGGCAGCGAGGCACACCTGCTCTCAATTATCAGAGCAGTACTTAAGGAGAGCATTGGTGTGTCCTTGTCTCCAGATGATCGCCTGTAATACCACCAGTAACTTTGCATGGCAGCCATGCCCAGACCCTATGCTGATGAACTGCGTACCTGCTGTTAAGCCTGACCTTATGTTGTTTGGAACTGTATGTTGTCAGTTTGTGAATGTTTTAGGCATCGGCGTGTCTGGATTCCTGCCCTTTGTTGCTTTATTTTCTCTCAGTACCAAGTATTGCTGTGACTGTCACCTGTTTTTCTCAGTGTGAGGAGACCTGCTCTTACTATGATTCTGGATCTCCACTGTCAGTTTTCCTCACATCATCCTACCGCCTGCTCTGCTGTAGACCTGCTCATCTGACCGGCTATCTCCTGCGCCCTCTCCTGCTGCCCTGGACTGTTTCTTTTGGCTGCGGCACTCACCTGCCTAGAGCTGGCGCATTCAGCTTATCATATCCACAGTATTCTATCAGAACTAGCTCTAACCTCAGCGTACCTGTTCAGCTCTCTCATGTTCTCTCCCTCTGCTCTCATTTGGCAAGCTGCGTCCCTCCTTCAACCCCGGGTTGCATCATCAGCAGTCCAGTCCACCCAGTGCTCCCAGCTGCCCCGCGACTGGCGGATGAGACCAGCTCTGTCACTTCTCCTCCATACACTCATTAAATGCACTTACCTTGTCAAGCCTGAGTCTGAGTCCTGCATTTTTTCTGAGTCCACTCCCGCACTACTTACGGCGTGCTGTAACACCTATGCCATAGGGCGAAACAACCGTCTTTCCTTATGCTCAGGAGAATTAATGTGTCAGACTAATAATTAAAGGAAAGAGAGTTACACACACGCACGCACATACACTGACCACAGTAACATATGGGCCCAAAAGTCAGTACACGGGTGTGACACAGTGGGGCTGCTGGAGATACTGAAACAGTGTTGCCTGTGAAGCAAGAGTTCCACCTATGTTAAAAAATAATGATTCCTTTTGTCTAACTAAACTATTGGTGATAAACTAAACCCTGTCTTTAGAGATAGAAAAACAATACTCTTTATGCCTGACAGCCTATGTCTGTAGGCCCGTCCTCATAAAACCCTTGTGAAGTGTCATGCTTTGTGTGTGAGGTTTAACAGGTGGCCTTCTGTCATTTCCCCCCCTAATGAAATCTAATAAAACCTGTAATAAAATGTTATGTGGTAGAAAAGTAACATGGATATGTGTAATCGTTTCTTCTTCTTTCGGCTGTTGCCGTTAGGGGTCGCCACGGCAAATCATCTGTTTCCACCTAACTCTATCCTCGGCATCCTCTTCTCTCACCCCAATTAACTTCATGTCCTCTTTTAGCACATCCATATATCTCCTCTTTGGCCTTCCTCTTCACCTCTTGCCTGACAGCTCCATCTCTAACATCCTCCTACCAATATAACCACTATCCCTCCTCTGCACTTGTCCAAACCATCTCAATCTGGCCTCTCTGACCTTGTCCCCAAAACAGCTGACCTGAGCTGTCCCTCTGATGTGCTCATTCCTAAGCCACTCTTCTGTCACACAACACTCCTGACACCTTTCTCCACCCACTCCAACCTGCCTGCACTGGCCTCTTCACCTCTTTCCTACACTCCCCATCACACTGGACTGTTGACCCCAAATACTTCTGCACCTTCTTGACCTCAGCCCCCTGTAACCTCACTGTTCCACTTCCCTCCCTCTCGTTCATACACATGTATTCTGTCTTACCACGACTGACTTTCATTCCTCTTCTTTCCAGAGCAGACCCCCACCTTTCCAGGTGTTCCTCAGCCTCCTCTCATACATATCCTGAACTACTCTGACGTACTTCTCTGCCACTCCTGACATCCTCATACAGTACCATAGCTCCTCTTTCAGCACTCTGCCATACGTTTTCTCTAAATCCACAAAGACACAATGCAGCTCCTTCTGACCATCTCTATACTTCTCCATTAACATTCTCAGAGCAAAAATTGCATCAGTAGTGCTCTTTCTGGGTATGAAGCCATACTGCTGCTCACAGATATCCACTTCCTTTCTTAGCCTAGCTTCCACTCCTCTTTCCTAGCTTCATTGTGTGGCTCATCAACTTTATAAGGTGCAGCACTCTTGCCACTGCGGCCCGAGTCAGGGTTGCGTCAGGAAGGGCGTCCGGCATAAAACACGTGCCAAATGTCAGCATGTGAGTCGTCAGTGTGACAGTTTGCTGTGGCGACCCCTAAACGTGAAAAGCCGAAAGGGCAATAAAACAAACAAAGGTTGTAAAACCATAAATCAATCTGATCACATCTAAGTTGACATAAGCGGTACTCTGTACCTCTATCTCTCACATAACTGATCCCATTCGTAAGTCAACAGCAAGATATCTGAGACCTTACAGCATAATATATTGCAAGTATGATATGCACCTTAATTTTCTTCTAGTCTTTCTCAGTGCTTTAGATTTGTCATTTTATGACAATATACAAGTATGTTTATGTAAAGTAATCACAAAATAATTGCTAAGGTAACTCAGAAAGCTGTAGCTCTCATTTCACTTGTGTAATTGCACAAAACTCACACTGACTCTTCCATTCCAAATGTTTCTCAACAGTCAAAACATACTAATCTATAAATATTCAGTGTGTGTGTGAGAGAGTTAATGACAAAGTGAGAATAGGAGGGGGAGGAGGCACCTCACTAAAGCAAGTACCTATGATGTGGTGTATGAAATGGGGGAAGTGATACCTGAGTTTTCTGAAGACAGATGGAAGTGGCTAATGAGCGAGGTGGAAAAATAGGCTTCCAAGAAGAAGAAGCATGTACTCGCGTCAACTGGGCAACATTTTTTTTCTGTTCTACACGCATGTAAATACTGGCGAATACCTCCATAAATCTAGGAGTTTTGTTTGTAGTATCCATTTGTCTTTGAATGTTTTCATTGGCCCGAACTTTGTTTTCATATAATATTTAGTAAATTGCCTACTAATTTATTGCTATTCCAATCAAGTAAAAAAGATAAACAAATCTGAATACAACAACTCTCACACCTCTGATCTTCTGCTTGCCAGGCACTCATCCAGTGTAGTAAGCTAAAGCCACCTTTTACATAGATATTGTATTCTCTGGTTATATATTTTAAGATGCAGCTAATGGAAGCATTGGATCACTAATGAAATATCTGGTGAATAACTAATAATAAATTTAGTGCAGTTTTTTTTCCTGAAATGTCATTAGCCTTTTACTACAATGTAAATGTATGAAAAGTCAAAGAAGAATATAGGCACATTTGATATGATCCAGATCTGCACAGATTCATTGGCGTTCAGCATGCAGTGCATGCCAGTGCATCTTCTATCTAACCTGATCCAGACTTACTCTGATGTAATGCCCACATGGGCAACGATATTCTCAAAGAATCGAGGCAACTGCAGTTTTTAGAGCCAGGTGCCACAGTTGCTCTTCATGGACTGCAAGAACTCAGAGCATAATGGGAAATGCCTGGCTCTCACCTGATCTGGGAGCAGATTGGTTGAAATGTTGGATCAACCACATGATGTTTTCTAGAAACATATAATTACAGCATTTGTGGTTTTATTAGTTGGTATTTGTACTATGAAGGTTTGTTACGTTAACAATAAATGTGTGGTTGATGGCGAATGATCAGTCAGAGAGGCTGAACACAGTCAGCGTACAGTACATTATACTGTATACAGCTCTGATATAGGCAGTCTGTGATAGTTCTGCTCGCCAATATCAACCAATTTAATTTGTGACGTTGTCTATTAAAAGACACAAAGGCCTTTGGTCAGAGGGATATGAAGATTCATACAATGACATCTATGCAGAGGTGAAGCAGATACAGTAGCAAACTGATATGATGCCTGCGTTGCATGAGAAATGTTGGCCATATACATTTTCATACAATATTTAAATAGTATGGAGATCAACATACAGGTACAGTATGTGCCAAAAAATTAGAATATCAAGGAAAAGTCCATTTATTTCAATAATTTGTTTCAAAAAGTGAAACTTGTATGTAATATTAGTTCACTACACACAAAGTGAAATATTTCAAGCCTTTATTTGTTTCAATTTTGATGATTATGGATTAAAGACAAAAAAAAACAAACCCAAATCCAGTATTTCACAAAATTAGAATATCATGCCAAAGTTCAACATTGTAGGCTCCCTATGTCCCAATCTAGTCAGCTAATTAACGCAAAACACCTGCAAAGGTTTCCTCAGCCTTGAAATTGTTTCAGTCTGGCTTAGTAGGCTTCAGAATCATGGGGAAGACTGCTGACTTGACGGTTGTGCAGACGACCATCATTGACACCCTCCATAAGGAGGAAAAGTCTCAAAAGGCAATTGCAAAAGAAGCTGGATGCTCACAGAGCGCAGTATCAAAGTATATTAACAGAGTGTTAAGAAGAAGGGAAGAATGTGGCCGGAAAAGGTGCAAAAGTGACAGGGATGACCGCAGCCTTGAGAGGATTGTCAAGCAAGGGCGATTCAGAAATCTGGGGGAGCTTCATAAGGAGTGGACTGAGGCTGGTGTCAGTGCATCAAGAACCACCACATACAGACGTCTGCATGACATGGGCTACAGCTGTAGAATTCCATGCGTCAAGTCACTCCTGAACCAAAAACAACGTCAGAAGCGTCTGTGATTGGCTAAGGAGAAACAGTACTGGTCTATTGCCCAGTGGTCCCAAGTCCTGTTTTCAGATGAAAGCATATTCTGCATTTCATTTGGAAATCAAGGTCCCAGAGTCTGGAGGAAGACCGGAGAGGCACAAAAGTCAAGCTGCTTAAAGTCCAGTGTGAAGTTTCCACAGTCAGTGATGGTTTGGGGAGCCATGTCATCTGCTGGTGTGGATCCATTGTCTTTTATCAAGTCCACAGTCAACGCAGCTGTCTACCAGGAAATTTTAGAGCACTTCATGCTTCCCGCTGCCGACAAGCTTTTTGGAGCTGAAGATTTTATTTTCCAGCAGGATTTGGCACCTGCCCACACAGCCAAAATTACCAGTACCTGGTTTAATAGCCATGGAATAACTGTACTTGATTGGCCGGCAAACTCACCTGACTTAAACCCCATTGAAAATCTATGGGGTATTGTCAAGAGGAAGATGAGGGAACACAGACCCCGAAATGCAGACAAGCTGAAGGCCAATATCAAAGCAACTTGGCCTACCATAACACCTCAACTGTGTCAAAGGCTGATCGCCTCCATGCCACGCCGCCTTGATGCAGTAATTAATGCAAAAGGAGGCCCAACAAAGTACTGAGGACATAATACAGTACATTAACACACTTTTCAGAAGGCCAACATGTGTTTAAGATCCTTTTTTTATTGGTCACATGAAATATTCTAATTTTGTGAAATACTGGATTTGGGGTTTTTTTTGTCTTTAATCCATAATCATCAAAATTGAAACAAATAAAGGCTTGAAATATTTCACTTTGTGTGTAGTGAACTAATATAACATACAAGTTTCACTTTTTGAAACAAATTATTGAAATAAATGGACTTTTCCTTGATATTCTAATTTTTTGGCACATACCTGTAGATCAGCATGTTATCACCCTCCTTGTCATAGAGAAGAACAGCAGCTGTTTGTAGTAGTTGAAGTGTTTAGTTTTATGATTCTCTATGAAATTGGGATCAGATCTAACAGGATGTAAATGCTTCTGTGACGTCCTGTACAGACTAAAGGCTTGGTGAAAAACTTCTAAACTATCTGTCTTGACTGCAGATTTTTGTCCACTGCTCTCGTCTGCTTATCAGGCAAGCTGTAGTTCATCTTGAACAAGTCTTATCATTCCTATGCATTGTATCAGTATGAAGTAACCTGAAATTATCCTCTGAGGTCTGAGGACAGTGTTCACTTAGTATGGGCTGTCCTGGTCCAACACTGATTGAGTCAATCCGTTTTGAATTTATTGGCTCTGAAAGCCGAGGGCAGAGATCATTATCCAATACCAGAACAGTGATTTTTACACCATTCCACGTGACAGGAATTGGCATAAAAAAGTACCATTCTGAACACATTAGAGCCCCATTTTACACATCCACATCCATTTACACAACGTTGTCACAAACACAGTCAAAATAGTGATTTTAATGGCGTGGTGGGTAGCACCATTGCCTCACAGTGAGGCAAAAATGGTGAGATTGACACAGAAATTCAGAGAATAAGGCTCACTGAGTTTGTAATTTGTAGCCTTAAAGTTAGCTTAAAAACATCTCTGCTACATGATACGTTTACCGGGTTCGCAACCTTTCTGTGTGGAGTTTATATGTTCTCCCCATAGGTGAGGTGACAGTGGTGCGTTGGGTAGAGCAGTTGTCTCCCAACCAGAAGGTTGAAGGTTTGAATCTTGGTGCCTCCAGTCCATGTGTAGAAGTGTCCTTGGGCAAGACACTGATGCCATCAGTTGAGTTGGCAACCATCTGTACTGGAAACAAATTCCTTGTGTGTAACAGTAAAGTTTATTCTGTCTGGGTACTCCGGCTTCGTCCCACTGGCTTAGGTTGATTGGTGACTCAAAATTGCCCGTAGGAGTGAATGTGTGGTTGTTTGTCTGCGTGTTGGCCCTGCAATGGACTGGCGACCTATCCAGGGTGTACCCCGCCTTTCGCCCAATGCCAGCTGGGCTTGGCTCCAGCAACCCCATTCGGGACTAAGCGGTATAGAAAATGAGATGAGATTTATATTGTATGTCCTGCACATATGGTGAATTGACAATAAAATCCTTGAACCTTATTGTGGAGCACTTATAGGAAATGGTATGTTCTTGAGTGAGTTGAGGACAGGTCTAGACAAAAATGTATTTTAACTTTCACTATTTAGACTAAAATCTGGGGTATTTGCAGTGGTAGAGTTCACAGCAACATTAACACTTCAGTCCACTATAGCTCATTATTTGTTGCCAAATTAATGACATTAAAATGCTAAATGATTTGAGTAACTGATGTTAGACCTGAAGCACTATTGGCCAACACATGTGTAAGATGTACGGTAAACGTATCATGTAGCAGAGATGTTTTTAAGCTAACTTTAAGGCTACAAATTACAAACTCAGTGAGCCTTATTCTCTGAATTTCTGTGTCAATCTCACCATTTTTGTCACTTTACAGGTGAAGGACCCAAATTGCTCCTTAGAATTGCCTTGATTTTTGAGCACATGACAGGCTCATACATTTATCTGGTAAGTATGTAAACAATAAAAGAACAGCTTTCTTTTTAGATGATGTATTTTTACAGATGCAACACTTTATGGAATATTTAGTGTTGTTATTGGTTTTAGGCTTATTTTTTAAGTGTGACAGTCAGTGCCAGAGGCGTTGGTTTCAGTGCATGTAAAATTGTGGTAAAGGATGATGAAAACAAGCTTAAAAAGAAATTTATCTTTACAGCTCTATTGGAAGTTTTATTGTCTCTTAAAGTGTAGCACTAATTGAACTGTTAACATCTTTGTCCATTTTGTTTTATTTTTTGTTTCCATACGATGTGAGATGCAACATCAAAGTGCACAACAGGCTTTCTTGTCAGGCAGAGTTCTTCTTAACCCCAGCTACAAACTTAAGTCAGACATCTTGGAAAGTCTGGCTGAGCAAGTAATTAACTGCAAGGCATATCCTTCATACTTGGAAACTGAATCTGTTGCTGAAGCTTTAATCAAAGCACACCCATGTTTGTGAGAACAAGGAGTCTTCAGTGGTTGCTATGGATGGAAAATTAGTCTCAAGTACAAGATGGCCAACTATAGGACAAAACTGAGAAACCTGGGATGTCCAGAACTAAACATAAATTTCCTCAAGCACAAACCTGCAGATAGTTGTCAGCCTGCCTACAATGTTAAAAAATCCAGAAAGGCAGAAGTAAATTTCCCTATCCTGCCCAAGAGACCCAGAACAGTCTTGAAAGATAAAGACTGGCACTGTTATTTGAGGTCAAGCAAAGACACAACACTGCACTTGTCAGGGAGAAGATGGCCAAGACCTTTGCATACAGGAGGCAGGAGATGGTCAGAGATGAGGCAATCATTGCAGAGTTGAGGACCAGATGGTCAGGGCTGTTCACTGTTCCAGAGGTATACAATGCTCCTTAAACAGCTATAATCAATATTTTATAATAATGTATCAAAGGACAATCTAACTATGTGTAACATGAAAGGGATTGATTTTGGTGATGAATCCACTGAGAATGATGGCTGAATCTTCATCTCCTCTCAGCTTCATAGAGCTTTATAGTGAGTTCAGCTTGCTGTTTTGTGTCCAGACCACACATTTACTATTTTAGATCACTCTTACAGTGTTGTTTTGCATGAGAAGCTGTTATTTTCAGAGAAGACACTAAAAAGCCGTTATTTGCTCAGCAGTAAATAGCAGACAGGCACAGTTAGAGACCAGCTGGTGAATATAGTAAAGCATTTAGGAGTTGGAGGAGATTAAAAGCAGAGCTAAAAGAGATTAGGTGGACACAAGCAACACTCAACATGAACGATTAGTTGTTTTTACACTGCCATCCCACACTACTGCCATTCCAAAGAGTTGCCAATATCCCACCCTTGTGCTGCTCATACAGATCAAGCTAGGGGCAGCATAATCACGATCAGCTCAATATATGTCAGGTTTGCTGGGGGGCACCTCCCTCTCTTTGTTTCTCGGTTCCTGATCAGGCCACCTTGCACACCTGCAACTTGTTTCCTTAATCAACACCAGCTGCATTCACTCAGTCCTTCACCTTATTTATACCCCACTCACTTTTCACTCCCTTGCCAGTTCATTGATGCTCTCAGGCCAACAACCAGCGCCATTCTCGTTTGCCAGTGTACATATATATGTTTATTCCCATTTTGTTCCCTCTCGTTCCCCCATTCTGTTCCTCCTCTCTACCTTCTCTAGGGACAGTTACCTCCGGACCATTATTGCTCACCACTCTCCCAGCCTCCACCAGCCAGATCGGTACACAGTCGTCAGAATCCATCTGCTCACCACACGTCTCTAGTCTGTCTCCCTAGCCGTTTCCACTTCCACCGACTAGCCCAGGAGTGACCTTAGCGTCTGCAGCTAGGCCAACTTCGCTTATGCCTTCCCTGGACAGTTATTGCTAGCTGATCAGCACCTGGTTCCTCTATTTCCCATTATTTCTGTTTAGCCTGTTTCTCACCTCACCTGTAGATAGTCTGTATAGCACCAATAAATTTTGTTTGCACTGAAGTCAGCCATCAGGGTCCGTTCTCTTATTTTTCGCTCACTCACCCTCCCGTGTATGAGCATTTCTAACAATATATGAACCATGAACCTGCTAGAGTTCCCTGCAGAACCCCCTCTTTCATTAATTCAGGATAAGACCCTAAAACCTTCCAAATAATAACCTGCAGTTATCCCCTTATACCCTAAGATTTTACTGTACTGAGAAATTTTTATAAACCAGTTGTTAGGAACACTCTGGTAGGGAGGTGAGCGAGTAAAAAATGACGGACCCAGGTAGCTGACTTTGGTGCAAGAAGTGCTCTATTTATTTACAGTGATGATAAATATGTGTACAACCAGGTGAAGGAATACGGAGCAGAACCGGGTGTCAAGCGGCAGTCTTGGAAAACATACAGTCAGTGATGAGATGATAAGGAGGAGGCCGGGCTGCGGACGCTAGGATTCACTCCTGGACTGGTCGTGGTGGTTGGTTGCTGAGGG
>NW_018128071.1:347092-351649 GCF_001952655.1 Monopterus albus
AGGGAAGTAGACGATGAGCACGGTATAAATAGGAAGAAACTAATCAGGTGCAGCTGGTGGTGATTCAGGGGACGTGAAGCAGGTGTGTCAGATAAAGAAATCAGGGGTAAGGGAGCTAACATAGAGGGAGAGGCAAGTGCAGCCGGGCAAACCTGACACCAGTACACTCTGGCCCTTTGAGGAAGTGTTGCATTTTGTCTGAAATAACCAATAAAAGCTGTGGCACTGGCCACTTAAGACCATATTTGCTTTGCACAGTATTTAGTTGACATAAGATGTTATTAAGAATAGGAAATTCAAATGGCAGTTTGTATTATGTAATAAGTAAACAGCTGGATATTTTATATAAAATATTTTCTGATATAACTTGTCTATAAATCATTTTAGCAGTTCAATGTTGGTCTCCTGTCAACCCTGTGAACTGTTATGTAATATCAAACACTCACTGTGAATTGTGTGCCTATATGTGCGGCCTTAACCATTACCACTTAAAAGTGTAAATCCACTAAAATCATAAGAATGTCAAAAACATCCAAATTGACTCAATAAAGACAGAGTATTAAACCTTTTCGGGAATTTTATATAGAAACTTAAAAAAGGTACAGCAAAGAGCAAGCAGCAAGATAGCATTAAAATCATCAAAAATGGTCTTCATTGGCTTAAAATCTAAATAAATCAACAACTGCTTTTTTCCTTGCTGAATCATGGGGCTTTGGCACAGTTCAATGTCCCATGCCAACATCCCACTCTCCATAGCGGCTCTATTGGTCGTTTTGTCCATCCCTCCCCCAGAGGGGTGCTCTCCCGGACTGCCTCTCTGCAGTCTCTCGATCTTCAGACAATCAATGGGAAATAACCTCCGGCTGCAACTGTGAAAGAATTCTCTTGTTCCTCTTTTTGGCAGGGTTTTTAAAGGATTCTGGTCAGTAGACTTAGTCCTTCCATCCAACCAGATACTGCAGTTCGCAGTTAATACCTTATTTGGCGTATTCTTCAGAACTATTGCATATCTTTTACTGTCAAAGTTCAAGTCCACTGCACGTACATAACTGGCCTCCACCCCACTGTGATTCAGCTCCAGTTTCTACTTTTCCTTTCTCAGAAACCTAAATCATCCTTATATCCAATGAAAATACAGAAAACTCACTCATGATTGAAATACAAAAAAATCCCATCATTGCTTTTAACTAAACACTCAGAATTACACACTGATTTTACACAAAACTATCAATACCTTAAAATTAAAACATGGATGTTCCATATTTTGAATACAATGCTTAACTAAACATTATTATTGATTAGACATTGATTAAACATTAATTATCAATCAAATCTTTACTTTTAGGCTTGAAACCATAATTTTTAAGAACTCAATGCCTCTTTTTATTTTTCTTCCTCTCTTCTCTCTATCAGTCCCACGCTTACACACACACACCTCCCAACTTCCTCATTTCAGGGATGTATGTTACTTGGGGGCGGCTGTGGCTCAGGAGGTAGAGCGGGTTGTTTCCTAACCGGAAGATTAGCGGTTTGATTCCCGGCTTGTCCAGTCAACATGTGACAACATGGACATGCGAGGTGTCCTTGAGCAAGACACTAAACCCCCAGTTGCTCCCGGTGATGTCACCGGTGTGTGAGTACAAATGGGTGAATGGCTGAATAATGTGTGAAAGCGCTTTGAGTGTGCTGTAGAAGCATAGAAAGGTGCTATACAAGTATAAGACCATTTACCATTACTTCCCTTTTTCTCTGTGAGTCAGAATTTTCTCACTCTTTATGACTCAGATTCTGAATGTACTTTAGGCTTCTAAATGTACCTTTTTCAATACAATCCTTTCTCATTTCATTCTTACACATTCACTAATGATTATTTAAAACAAACACACACATAAATAATCTTATGATTATCTTTACGTACTAAATATCTTAACTTTCTACTTTTTAAATTAGGATTTTAATAATTTTTCTCTCTCTCCCAGCTCCTCTTGCTGTTTCCTGTAAATATTCTTTCGGTTCTTGTGGGAATTCTAACTGAAAAGAGACAATTGTACAATAGTCTCCTGCAGCTTTTCTTGTAAGGTTATTTCTGATGCCAGATCATCAGAGGCCAGTTCTGCTGTTATGGCCTGTGCTTCTTGTGCTTTTTGGTTCTTCCCGGGACCAGTATTTACAGCATCGCAGACAACCATTGCTTACCTATCTATGGAGGAGAAAGTCAAATTAGTTAATGCCATTGCAGTTTGTCTTGATGTCCACTTTGGACACAACAGCGGCAAAAGGAGCTGTGCACGTTCACAAACTATCCTCTTGTTTTTAGGAAGAGGCTCTCTGGTTTTATCTTTTTGAAATAATTACAGACTATTTGGAGTTATGAGGGGTCCCAAGCTAATCTAGAGGTATCCAAGATTAAACATCAATTGGCTGGAAATTAGCAAAATGAGCAGCCATGGGCTGTTTAAATAAACATGATGTGGATTGTTGTCCATGTTGGAATAATGATTAAGGATGTTCAAGATGCTTTTGTGTATTCATGGATGGACTATGACACAGTGGGCCCCTGGGTACTATATACAAAACACCAAGAATGAAACAGGTTTGTTTTGTTGTCTTTTTAAGGTGGTAGTTTTGTGAACCATTTTGGCTGTTTCCTCTGTCTTTCTGGTATATTTTGCAGGTGAGCTAAATGCTAGTGGTAGACAGAATGGTAAATCTGTTCAGTCGTGTCAAAATCAGATGCTTTGTACATCCCCACAACATCCCTGAAACAGGGTGTCCATTACATAGTACACTGACCAGAGGGCAGTGACAATTTCATTTTTCAACTGTAAAATGTCTTGCCAGTTGGTATAACAACTTTGGCAATGCAATCAGCAAGGTCTAATTAACCACTAGACATTAGCATTATGATGTTTGCACCACAAGCTAAAACCTCGCTGGTAAAACTACATTTCTTTCACATTTTAGAAACCCTGATAATGTTTAAATATTGATTACTACTAGATTAATACTAAATCCAGTTTTGATAAGCTGCAATTGTACATTGTCTGTTTGTAACTTTTATTTTATAGTATTTTTATTCTTATACTACTTGACAGCTTCTAAAAATTACACTGCTAAAAATAAAACAGACAGAGAAAAACTAAAAATATATATTTTTAGCATTTTCTCCTGGGACGTGAGCTAAGATTCATCTCAGCAAAAACACTTTTAAGAATCTGTATAACAAGCACAGAAATAAACTTCTGTTGTGACATCAAAGAGCAGGAAGAGGCATGAGAAGTCTGGCAAATGAATTAGCCCAAGCACCTTGTCAGACAGGCAGACAGAGGAGGAGGAAGATTCAGGAGCGTGGAGAGAGCAGAAAGCCTGAGCTGATAGGAAGGTCACAAGTGAGAAATACTGTTGTTCATGTTGCAGAAAAGTTAATGATAATGTCCCTGAGTACAAGCATGCATACTGTGTGATGTAACTGAAAACTTCCAAATAATATACTAAAGAGACAGGTGACAAATGAAAGAACAAACCAACAAAGTGTCATACTAAGGTGTTGAGCCACCAGAGCATTTTCAGTGCACCTTCATATTGATTCCATGTGTCTGAAGTCTACTGGAGGGATAAACACCATTTATCCATTGCATCCTGGAAGAGACCACTCATTTATTCAGGTTTGTCTTTTAATATGTCACCTGTCTGTGGCTGCACGTTAACATGTGCTTATGAAAAAAAAGGGGTGTAATGGGTGGGTGACACAAATATCAAATTTTCTTGATAAGAAATTTAGAAACATTGATATACTCTAAATAAGTAGCAGGTATTGACATTCAGTCACATCAGAATCAGACTCAGTTTTATTGGCCAGGTGTGACGGACACACGAGGAATTTGACTCTGGTACATCGGCTCTCAATGTGCAAACAGTAAGCCAGCATAAGGCTGTGTAATATAACAAAATAGCAGTATTAACATCAACAAACAGTGCAAACAATGGAGAAAAAGCTGTATAAACAGACAGTAAACAATGCAGACAATAAAGGAATGTTCACTGAAATGAGATAAATAGGGATAAAACAGAGTTCTTAAGAACTAGAGACCTGTACAAGTCTGTATAATCTGTACAATGTATATTTACCAGTATTGCACTGAGGGTTATTGTCCAATCATACTGTCGTGGGTTAGGGGTTCATCAGAGTGACAGCCTGGAGGAAGAAATTATCCCTGTGCCTGGTTGTCTTGGTGCACAGTGACCTGTAACACCATCCAGAAGGGAGGAGTTCAAACAGATTGTGTCCCAGGTGTGAGGGGTCTGCAGTGATCCTCTCTGCCCTCCTTTTGACCCGTGAGGTGTACAGGTCCTCCATGGAGGGCAGGCTTGCACCAGTGACCTTTTCTGCAGTCCTGACTGTCTGCTGAAGTCTGTACTTGTCCTGTCTGGTTGCTGAGCCAAACCAGACAGTGAACAGACTCGATGATTCCTCTGTAGAACTGTATCAGCAGCTCCTGGGGCAGGTCGAACTTCCTGAGCTGGCGCAGGAAGTACATCCTCTGCTGTGCCTTCTTG
>NW_018128071.1:351677-357164 GCF_001952655.1 Monopterus albus
CGTCTCCAGGTTGTTGCGGCTACACCACAGGACCAGCTGCTCAACCTCTCATCTGTAGGTTGACTCGTTGCCGTCTCAGATGAGACTAATGACCGTTGTGTCATCTGCAAACTTTAGGAGTTTGACAGAGGGGTCCTTCGAGATGCAGTTGTTGGTGTAGAGTGAAAACAACAGAGGTGAGAGCACACATCCCTGGGGGGCACCTGTGCTTATTGTCCGGGTGCTGGATGTGGTTTTCCCCAGCCTCACCTGCTGCTTCCTGTCTGTCAGAAGATAAAATCTGTTTCTAAGCAATCATGTGGCTTTTTATGAACAACCAGGACACTTCCCAAAGTGTTGGTTGCATTAGCTAACCATACCACATGCTAATATTTTGATATAATTATACCACAATGCTTGGAAGCCACTGGCATATATGGACAGAGGCAGACCCTCCATCTGAAGTCTGACTAGGACTATGTACGCATTCCTCATTTCGTCCACATATGCACTAGGGTATGTGCAAAGTATGTCTAGCCCTTTAACATGTTTAAAATCTGCCCCCAGATTTTCATTGATGTTCATGTCAGGGGAGTGCAGGCGTCATTTTAGAAGCAGTTCATGATGGTCTGCTTTGGATAATTTTGCTGTTGTAATTTTTTTTTAGATATTTAAACAGTGAAATCAATTCTTCCCTTTATGTGTGCAATTCCTGTGCACTGCCTCCTGCAAAACCCCAAAGAAGAACATTCCCACCAGTCTACTTAATAACTGAGTAAAAGTTCAAATGCTGCTCCTTTTTTCTCTCAACACACCTGTGGTGACTGTGCCCAAAGAGCTCAGTTTCCAACATGACTTTTGCTTGTCTGTGTATGATTGCTGAACAGTAGAACAGTGCACCATCACTCCTGTGTCAGCTACACCTTCCTGCAGCTCCCTTGCACTCATATGGGAGTTTGCTTTCATCGCTCTGCCCGGCAACCATTTGAGCTGACAGTTTTCTTGTTTAACATTTCAGACACTGGAAATTTAAAGCTGGAAGCACTTTGTTTTTCTATAGCCTCTGTTGCTTTGTAGACATCACCTTCATTTTTATATCTGAAGTCATTTTCTTAGAGGAGCACATGGCTGTGAGTTTTACCACAAGGTTTGAAGTGTCAGAGAATTTATCAAGCTATAGAGGCATCAGCAGCACTTTCTAGACACAATGTTAGACCTGTCAATTAAGAC
The DNA here is from genome assembly GCF_001952655.1 of Monopterus albus. Classification (NCBI taxonomy): domain Eukaryota; kingdom Metazoa; phylum Chordata; class Actinopteri; order Synbranchiformes; family Synbranchidae; genus Monopterus; species Monopterus albus. The sequence goes on from NW_018128071.1 coordinate 352,887, forward strand.
ATTAATGTGAGTCAAAATGAGTTACAAGTATAAGGGTTGCCAAACGTTTTACATACCACAATTAGTGTTTTGTTTTTTTGTTTTTTATTGATTAAATTATCTTATGAAGAAATGTTTATTTTTTTGTGTGTTTGCTGCAGGGTTTGTATTTATTTTCACTTCAGAATAGAACACAGAATGTCCCTAGGTGTGGCCAAATTTTTGCATACAACTTTATCACCACCTTTTAAGTGGATATGGCAAACCTTTGCATATTATGTGGCCAATAGTCTGGTAGTCTATCTTTTAGTTCTGGGTTTACTCTTTGCCAACTCCTGAGGGAAATATATTGAGCTACTGAGTGCTTCACTGTCCTCAACAGCTAATCACCAAATGTGTTTTCTGATGTTATGCTGTACAGTAGGGTGCAGTTGGTTTTTGGATGTTTTCACTGAAAACAGCTGCTTGCAGTGGCAAAAAATGGCATGATGAGAGCAGTGAGAGTGAGTCAGTATAGTAAATTTACTAACCGGACAGCCAAGCAATCAGCTGGAACTCGCTGGAAAGCTCTGGAAGGCTGAGTGACTGCAAATTCATATGATAATTCTCTGTAGGGTTGTCTCTATGAGTGACCTCTTTCACACTGTCACATTGTTTTAACATTGTCTTTTGATACATTGTTATTGTATAATTGTAGATAAAGCTGATTTAAGCTTAACATGAACAGCGTCTTAATTTATACTGTGATAAATACCGATACTGATATGATAACGAATTTCACATATCACTCAGCCTTGTCAAATTGAAGTCAACTAACCAAATTACAAGCAACAAACAAGACATTTTCTAGAGTTGGAAGGTAACTAGGTATATTTACTCAACTACTGTACTTAAGCACACTTTTGAGGAATCTCTGCTTTATTTGAGAATTTTCCTTATCCATTACTTTATATTCCATTTCAGATATAAATATACTTTAAAAATATACCAGTGTTGTAGTAGGATTTGGATTTGAGTCCAGATTTTTAGGACTTGTGCCTTGACTTGAGCACTGATTACCTGGACTAGGACTCAAGCATTGACTGCATTTGGACTTGGAAGTTGGAGATGAGGACTCTGACTGTGAAGTATATAAGGTAGTTAACACATAGCTCCACCTTTACCAGCAACATTAAATGTGATTCACACACAACAACTTATCAGTAATTACAAGCCAATAATATGATATAAATTCATGTAAAATGTGCCATTCAGTATTATGATTACTTTTACTTTTGGTACTTTTAATTAGTGTTGTAATACTTGAGATTGGTCTTGGTCTTGAGACCGGTCTCAAGACCACTTTTTGAAGATCTTGGTCTCATCTCAGAATTAACCACAGTTTTACTGGGTCTTTTCTCAGTCTTGGACAAAGTGGACTGTGGATTTCATTTCAAGACCAGTCAAGACCTGTGCATTGTCTGTTTTATTTGTTATCATTACCAAGGTTTTCCCTACCATATCAGCACTTAGGTGCAACAAGTGCCTTGAGCTGAATTAATGTAAAAAACATGACACATCAGAATAAATGTAAAAACAACAATGACTTGTAGGGCTGCCCCCAAATAGCTGACTAGTCAAGTCATTAGTCGAGAAGCCCGTCAGTCAACTGAGACCCTCCTAGCTGAGGCTTAGTTTTTATTTTATTATAGTTTATTTTTTGTCAGCCAATGTGTATTACAATAGAAGGCCTCCCCTGCTTGGTAGATTGGTAACCTAATGTTATGTGAGTTGTTTACCCAGCTCTGTTAAAGTGCAACACACAGCTGTTTACTGAATATTTCTGCGACATGCATCCATTCGAATGGGACTAAGAAGCAGACAAAAATGCACAAGGAAAATTTAAATGGGGAATTGTTCATAGTGCAAGCTGGCACACATAAATATATAGTTGTTCAAATATAAACTGCACCTCTCTCCAACCATAGTGAAGTAGAAAACAAGCTACAACCCAGTTTCCATCAAAAGAAGACATCCTCTGAGCTTTACCCTTATAGGGTATACACACTCACTGGACAAGTAACATTGGTCTCTGTGCAGCCAACTGTCAGACCAGCGCACAGGGACCGTGCAACACTGAAAAGAGAGCACCTACTACAAAAAATATTAAATAACCTAAATAACTCTTATATAGTGTAGTGGGCCTACAATTAAATTCAGTTCAGTCATTAGGGGCCTCTTGTTATACTAAAACATAAAAAAGTGCATAATTTGGGGAAATATTATCAGGAGAAATATTCAGTAACTTCACTTCACACATCAAGAGTCTCTTGACTCTACAACACCTGAGAAATCCAGGTTTTGCATAATGTTTGGTAATCTTATAGCATATAGTGCCATTAGTGTCACTGAAACACAGGTAAGCCAGTACTATCAGTTTAACTGCACTGCTCTGGCCTTGGTTTTGACTCAGCCTCACCTTGCCTTGGTCTTGACCTGGTCTCAACGCCTTAAAGTCTTGATCTAGCTGCCTGGAGGTGCCATCACCCAACACTGTGGAGTTTTCAACAACACTGTATGTGTATTATTCACAATGTCCACAAAAACTGTGTCTCCATAACTTGTTTTTAAAGAAAAATGGGACTGTTTGCAGATTTGTGGCACTGCGGTTGAAGCGTGTTAGTGTTAAATAGTTTATTTAACTTAAGAAGTAGAATTATTTTTTGAACTCATTAAATAGCACTTTACTTTACAATATGAAATCATTTTGGAAGGATGTCAAATGCATTAACAACAGTAGATCCTCTGTACCTCATACTATTGATGGAATCTCTGATCCTGATAAGATAGCTGAGTTTTGGCGGCGTCATTACTGTGAGTTATTTAACATATCAGCACTTAGGTGCAACAAGTGCCTTGAGCTGAATTAATGTAAAAAACATGACACATCAGAATAAATGTAAAAACAACAATGACTTGTAGGGCTGCCCCCAAATAGCTGACTAGTCAAGTCATTAGTCGAGAAGCCCGTCAGTCAACTGAGACCCTCCTAGCTGAGGCTTAGTTTTTATTTTATTATAGTTTATTTTTTGTCAGCCAATGTGTATTACAATAGAAGGCCTCCCCTGCTTGGTAGATTGGTAACCTAATGTTATGTGAGTTGTTTACCCAGCTCTGTTAAAGTGCAACACACAGCTGTTTACTGAATATTTCTGCGACATGCATCCATTCGAATGGGACTAAGAAGCAGACAAAAATGCACAAGGAAAATTTAAATGGGGAATTGTTCACAGTGCAAGCTGGCACACATAAATATATGGTTGTTCAAATATAAACTGCACCTCTCTCCAACCATAGTGAAGTAGAAAACAAGCTACAACCCAGTTTCCATCAAAAGAAGACATCCTCTGAGCTTTACCCTTATACAGTATACACACTCACTGGACAAGTAACATTGGTCTCTGTGCAGCCAACTGTCAGACCAGCGCACAGGGACCGTGCAACACTGAAAAGAGAGCACCTACTACAAAAAATATTAAATAACCTAAATAACTCTTATATAGTGTAGTGGGCCTACAATTAAATTCAGTTCAGTCATTAGGGGCCTCTTGTTATACTAAAACATAAAAAAGTGCATAATTTGGGGAAATATTATCAGGAGAAATATTCAGTAACTTCACTTCAAACATCAAGAGTCTCTTGACTCTACAACACCTGAGAAATCCAGGTTTTGCATAATGTTTTGTAATCTTATAGCATATAGTGCCATTAGTGTCACTGAAACACAGGTAAGCCAGTACTATCAGTTTAACTGCACTGCTCTGGCCTTGGTTTTGACTCAGCCTCACCTTGCCTTGGTCTTGACCTGGTCTCAACGCCTTAAAGTCTTGATCTAGCTGCCTGGAGGTGCCATCACCCAACACTGTGGAGTTTTCAACAACACTGTATGTGTATTATTCACAATGTCCACAAAAACTGTGTCTCCATAACTTGTTTTTAAAGAAAAATGGGACTGTTTGCAGATTTGTGGCACTGCGGTTGAAGCGTGTTAGTGTTAAATAGTTTATTTAACTTAAGAAGTAGAATTATTTTTTGAACTCATTAAATAGCACTTTACTTTACAATATGAAATCATTTTGGAAGGATGTCAAATGCATTAACAACAGTAGATCCTCTGTACCTCATACTATTGATGGAATCTCTGATCCTGATAAGATAGCTGAGTTTTGGCGGCGTCATTACTGTGAGTTATTTAACTGTATTCCGAGTGAAACGTTTTTGGTGGGTGGAGTTGACTTTGTTGAATCTTTTAAAACCAAT
>NW_018128071.1:358112-369106 GCF_001952655.1 Monopterus albus
GGAAACTGTCAGTAGCTTACAATGACGCCCTAAGGATATTATTGAGAAAGCCTAGATGGACGAGTGCAAGTGAATTGTTCGTGTCATCTCGAGTTAGTACATTTTCTGCTATTTTAAGAAACCTGATGTTTAAATTTATTTGTCGCTTGAATGGTTAAAAAAAATCATATTTTATTGTTGACTAATGTTGCACACAGTGACATGCGTTTTACTTTGGTTCTCTGGAAACACTGGTATGCCTGTCTGTTAAAGGGGCAGTAGTTTTATGGGTGTTCTTGTGCTTTCGTTTTTATGTATTTTCTGTTTTTATTGCTTCATTTTTAAACTGTTCTTTTATTGCTTTTATTTGTTTTGAACATGGACCTTGAGTCTGTAATAAAGTGTCATCATCATCATCACCTAAAAAGGGCACAGTGATATGTCAGTGCAATAACTCTCTTCAGAGACTGACACAGTGCTTATAATAAAGCAGACTTATTATGAACAAGACAGTGCAAAATTAACAAATATTTAACTCTCAGTTGTCATCTAAAGAAACCGCTCCCACTGTCCCTTAACCTGAGTATTGGAAACCAAACACTCTGAAGCTGCATGATGAATGGCCCCACTCCACCACCTCGATGGTGATGCTGCATAGACAGCTCTTACTACTGTGGCATCTCTCAGTGACAGTTACTCTACAATGTGCCATGCTGGAAACGGGTTTGTGATACACTGAATATGTGCTAGGGCAATCTGAGCCTACATTGTAAGAAAAGGCAGTGTACAGTGGTATGCATGCCACAACCTGTTCTTTTCTGTTCCTGGTCTTTTTGGTGTATGTATATGTCCACTTCTAACGGATCTGTACAGTGCATATCATGGCTGCTCCTCATGGTCATATAATAGAGATTCATTTTAAAAATGCATACATCATGCAGCTAGTTCAAAATAAACACATGACCTTAAAACTACACTTGCCTTATCATGTAATTTTTGGTTTAAAACATGCAGTATAAACACAAATATCTAGGCAAATAGTTCTTATTTCAAATCATGTATGTGTGCAACATATTTTCACTTTAAAAGCCTTATTTCATCTCCATCTGCAGGGTACATGAGCACCTGATGTACTTGTGGGCCTACTGAATGAGCACCTGTATGGCTACATGCAGCATCCTGGCATGTTTGTTACATACTGTAACATGTAGAACTGTGGTTAGAAGCTTGTGTGTGATTGACACAGTTGCATGTGTGCAGTGAGATCCCACTAAGCAACAGAGAGGGAGATGCAGACAAGCAAAAAATACCTGAGTCTGTTAGCTTCTGTAGCCATGTCATGCTGCATGTGCATCCAGGAGAAAGGAGAGGGAGACACTGCATCAAAAAGCAAGGATATCCCTGTGCGTGTCCGCGCGCGTGCACGTGAGACAGAGAATGCGTGTGGAGGAACAGAGCAGAGCAGCCAAGCAGTTCGCCTGCACCAAGGGTGAAAACCGCAAAGCCGACTGTCTGTGCTATGGAGAGGGTTCCCTGCTGGCTGATATATGTAGCAGTCTGCATACAGCCTGAGCAAATGGAACCCCACTGCGTTCATTCAGAAATTATGACAAGCTCCGAGGGCTAGCCTTCTACATGCATATGCTGACTGTTGCTGCACTGTCACCACGGCTCTGTTGGAGAGCTTTCGGGGGGTTAGTGTACACAGGCCTGGCTGCATGTGTGAGGAGCTGCAGTGTGCAATACAATCTCACCTTTAATGTTGTGTTTGGATAGCTCACGGGCACCTTATGGAAAGTGCTGTTGGAAAGCACAGCCTGTCTGATATCTTCGAAGATCGTGATGATATCATCCAAGAGGCAGCGCTTGTCCCTGTGGCTCAAGACGCAGAGGTGCGCGAATGTGTAATTGAATCCCTTGTAACTGACGCGTAAATCCAACACCTGCTTGTGGACGTGCAGGACCTGGTCGGCCAACTCCAAGATATTTCCCCCGGACTTGGCCAGCAGGATCAGCCTGCCATATCTGCCCGGGGTGTGCAAATCCGAGTACAGCTTGTGCTTCGACTGGTCAATAGGAAACAGGCTATTGGCGAGACTCCGCTCAATCTTGGCGAGGCTGTGAGTCGGGGCGACCAGCACCTCCAGGTCCGTCTCCGGTTTGAATCGGCTCAACACGGTAGACCCGAAAATGATGGTGAGGATTGCGGGGACAGTGAGAAAGAAAACGGGGTGTCTGCTAACGAATAAGCCCAGCCAGTAGAACGAAGCCTTGAGCCCTCTGTGTATCACTTGCCGCAGCATCCTCCACAAAATCCAGCTTGCAGATGCCCCGTCTCCTCCGGTGAAGCACATGTGACATCAGACTTCGTTCCCCGGCTTAGTCCAATTCATAAGGGAATTACACCAGACTACAACACGACCACATGCATACACGTTCACACACCACACCACACACACACACACACACCACACCACACACACACACATACACACACACACCACACCTGGAAAAACAGCACTGCAGCAATGCGCGGCAAGACGGAGGGACACAGACAGTCAGACAGTCAGAAAGCCATGGTGCATCAGCCATAGAAACGAGTGCGTGTTGTGTGATCTCAAGTCATTTCGCCTCATCTGATGATAAAAGCCCCGTGTCTCCTTCAGCTGCACTGGCTGTAGGATCAGCGACGAGCCACAGCCGTGTGATGAGCATGTGTGCCTCCTCCTGTCTGCTTCTACAGCTCTCACAGCTGCGGTGGCGCCGATGTATGTACTTAACTGTAACCATGTGGCAGGGCTGAGGAGGGGGATGAAGGGCTGGTGAGAGGAGTGATCATGGTGGCTGGTTATTTTAGGAATAGTGGAGGCAACAAGCAACATGAGAATTGTAAACTGTTCCTGCAGGTGCAGGTGGCTTGTATGACTAAACGCACTTGCAGGGATGAGTCACTGTTGGCTTCGTGAATGGGGAAAACCCACCTTGTGTTGTGCTTCAGGCTGAGTGGTGTATAGACCGGACAAGGTGGTGTAACTTGCAATACAATTTTTAAATAACCTGTATGATCAAGTGTTTTTTTTTTAATGATTATTCCAAAAAAGACTCTCACACACACCTTAGTCATTATACTTGTGTTAAAGTGGATGCTGGCATCCATGTACTTCTCCATCTTTGGCGTTTTCATAAGAATGAATAGAGCAGGTCCATGAGGGTGTAAACTTTGAGGTTGTTTTTACACAACTCCCTGACTCACTTTTTGTGAAAATGCCTGATGGACAAGTTTTAAAGGTAGTGGTGACAGACATGGTGTACCTTTTAGTAAATGACCAGATTCGACCTTCAGTTCTCCTTTTCTTAGTGTTGTTACAGAAGTACCAAAGCTTCAGCAACACTGTGTTGTCCACTTTGAGGACAAACAAGTCCTCCAAAATAAACAGCAAAATACATCAATTATAAATTTATTCCAAAATCACTCAGAGCATTTTCTACTCAGATGACCCTTTAAAAAAGTAGAAGTAGGGGTTACTTTTAGATACAACCGGTTCTTTTATCTGAAGGCCCCAAGAAGTAACACACAGGAAACAAGAATCAGCTTTACGTAGATTTATTTTCTTCTGGTTAAATGCAGAGTTATTACAGCGCTGGGCTCTACGAGATGACAAGTCCCAAGAGCTCTGATAATAGGAAGTAATTCACATATATCTTCTCGGGCTGGGACTGCCCTGAACATGGGTGAAACTCATATTATCTTTTAATCTGTTGACTCAAGGTTCATACAAGGTTCATACAAATATGAACTCATATTATCTTCTAATCTGTTGGCTCTACACTCACAACATGAACTGGACACAAGGTTCATACAAGGTTCATGCAAATATTCTAGAATGTTCGAATAAGCAGTGTGTGTGTGTGTGTTGTTATTTTCAGGCGTTTCTTTCTAACTGAAAGTAGACATGCAGTTAGCATCTTATCTATAGTTTCCAGGATGACACTTATCTCTGCAATCAATTTATGCACATTTCACCAAGAAGACAAGAAATACTACTAGTTGACTCAAAGCTGAATATTATGACTATGATGCATGCATAAGAGCTGGTTAATACTGATACATGGAGCTGTTAATGAAACACAGACAAATAGTCATACTGACCTTTTCCATTATAAAAGCAAAATAATACTGATGAGAAGTAGAAAAATAACTTTAACTCCTGAAATCCAATCCTAACATTACAAACCGGAAACAAAGAGGGAAAATGGCAAACAGAGTTCTTCCTGAATTATTTTCAATTGGGCAACTCATACGTGTCAGCCCTCTTTTTTAAGCTATTATTGGCCATGTTCATAACTATCTGGAGACAAAGAGAAATTCTGCTTGGTGGAAACAGCCATCATGTGACTACATCACAACTTATTAGGCAATTGTGTTTCCATCTGCCATTATGCATATTAACTTTTTTTTTGCACAAGTTAAAAACAATCTCAAGGATATTTTTTCAAATGTTGGCATTTCCATCACCTTTTTCTGATGTGATACATCAAAATGTGCATAAAAACAGGGTGATGGAAACCCAGCGGGTGTCTTCCAAAACTGCTACAAATCACCATTACAGCATTGATTTAGTTAAGGCTTGGTTTAACTCCTGGTTGTACATACACTTAGGATAATGAGTGGTAAGTATCATCAGAACCTAGTCTATATACAAATAAAACCACTGAAGAATCCCCCTGAACTGTGACCTCATTGTGTAAATGCTGGAGAACATTGCTAATTTTGTGGATCCTGAACATAATCTTGCCTTAGTTGAGTCTTGATTTTCTAAGCAGCGTCTCTGGAGAAACAGCAGTGGAGAGGTGGCATAAAACATAAGGCATGAGCCTCTGCACCTGAATAACATCTTGGCACAAGTACAACCTTATTTACTGGTGTACCAAACAGGCCTTCTGCAGCAGCATTAATTGTTACCTTTGTTAGGGGCTGTTTGAATGTGTTTATGAATTTAAATGACAAAGCTTTGACCCTGCTCATCAGACCACAGCAGAATTCACATTTCTGCACGTTTGGGGAATAAATCATTATTTTGAATTTCAAGCTTTTCAGGGTTTAAAAAACTCATTCTTCAGAGCAGCTTCCATTGCTGAGGAGTTCAAATAATCATCTGTCTGTTGTGGCAAACTTTCAGTTAGGTAGGTGTAGATCTTAAAAGAGGCTTTATCTAACACGAAACACTGATCTCAGAAAGCTCATGGTTAGCACCTCAGGTGCAGTGCCACAGAGAAAATGAGGTGTAAAGCTAATATTTGATAACATCATATAATCAAATGGTGGCGTGTACTGAGAGCATTACTGTCTTGCCCATTTTTCCTCTGAGAAAAGGCCATTTTAAATTCTGTGCCATGCCACTGTAGATATACTATCTTGTCATATAGCTGCCATGTGGGTTGCTAAAGCATGAATCCTCATCTGTACACACAGTTTGCGGTAAAAGAAATGTTTCATGGATTACTGGCTTAAGTGGGAGAGGAAATACAATGTACTTGTTCCTTTCTCTTTTTAGCACAGTAACTCCTGCCCACTGGAAGGATGTAATTAAAGGCCACACAGTGACACATTCCACTTATCCTCTGATTGGATGCCAAGTGCTTTCCTTTAGAAACCAAAGTTTGTGGTCAGTGGGGAGAAGGTTGCCACTGTTATCCTTAGGAAAATGAGTATGTAAACTAGTGTTTTTTGTTTTGTTTGTTTGGTTTTTGTGTTGTTATTTTTTACTGTAATTGATAATGGATGTTGTCACTGAGTTACTGTATATACATTTTTCAAGGCTCTGGTTCCATGCCAAACCCAGAAACAATGAGGTCACCTAAATACAGAAGCTGACTACAAGGAATACAGTTGGTTACATAAAGGTACAAACTAATGATGACATGGCAGTTTAAAAAGTCAAATGCATGTCTCACCAATAATGCCTTCTTCAGTTTGGGACAACAGGGACAAAAATCATATCATCACACTTGTAAAAATTCCTTAATAATTTATCCTGCAAAATGCAAGGCTGTAATTTTCATTAGCAAATGGGGGAACATGCCCCCACATTTTTCAAAGTCCTATTTTTGTCCCCCTACTGTCATACTGTCAGATTGCTTTTGAACATTACTCTTAAAGCCACCAAAGACCGTAAGTGAATATGTAAGTTTTTAATATATGTTTCAAACCTACAGCCTCAGGCACAGCAGGGTGGACAGCTTTTTCCATGCTGCAGTAAGACTGAATGCAAATACGAAAATGTGAGAAATGTGAGAATATATGTGCAATAACCTCTTACTACACTTGTGCAATAATAATACAGAAATGTTCCACAAGGTATTTTTATAAGAGCATTTCATCAACAGTGTTCTCTTGGGGGACCTGAATAATAGCAGGACATTCTCTACCTAGTAATGGAAACAGGCCTGAATATAAACTGTGTTTTAGTATGTTATAAGCCCTCACTACCTCCCAAGCGTAATGACATATCCAACTCCACCATGTGAATTACTAAGTGCAATGTCTGAAATTCATTGGGGAAAATACTATTACCCTATTTTTGTGTATTGCGGTTTTAATACTTTGTTGCTTTTATGTAACTTTTTATTTTAAGACTAAGTGTTCTTTCTGGCTTTTGACTCCTTACCTGACTCCAAAGGAGAGATGCACAAGAATTCCTATATGCCTAGACTGTCTGTTTATGCATAAATGGCAAATAAATATCTTGACTTGACTTGAAACTTGCCTTCAATTATTATACTTTGCTGAAAGCAATACACTATCAACTCTTCATATGCCCTGTACAACTGACAGAAGCACACTGATCAGGCATAGCATTATGACCACCTGCCTAATACTGTTTACATAGGAGTCAATGTGGCAGTTGGTTGGCACTTGTGTTACTCGGCAGCTCACTGTGCATCTTCTGTGAATCCATTTGCTTCCACAGTTCTACTGTCAGGAAGAGCACAGATGTGTCTACAATTCAGTGAAAAATTTATGTAAAAGGAGTGAAAACTGTGGTCGTGAGGATGAGTTAGAGAAATTTTTTTTTGACAAATTCAACAGCCTCATCACTTAAGGTGTGATATCGCCACTATAGCCCATGACTCTTTCTCTTCATAGAGACCATTGTATAGTATTTCTCATTTTCAACCATTTTAACAAAAATTCAAATCAATTTAAATCTTTTGAAAGCTACAAATGTTAGTTAAAGGTTTCTACAGTAGGTCAACCTCATCATCAGTGAGCCATGGGCGTTCATGACCCTGCCGCCAGTTCACCATTTGTCCTACCTTAGACACTGTTGGTAGGTACTAACCACTGCAGACCCAAGAACACCCACCAAGACCTGCAGTGTGGGAGATGCTCTGACCCAGTCATCTCACCATCACAGTTTGTGTCAGGAATTGGCGCAAGAAGCTTTGGATAATGTCGAGGGGTGAACTCAATTATATAGCCAGACGAGTAAAAGCAAAAACTATCTCTATAATAAGAGCAACGGTAACAAACCAAAACAATACAGAAAAACTTCTGAAAGAAGAAATACACTCGCAGGTCGGTAATACAGTCCATGGTCAGATCCAGCAAACTTACACAGCCGAGGAATCCACAAATGAGCAGTCAGAAAGGGAAGTCCGATAATCCATACACACAAAGCATTCTGAATCAGGGGGGCAAGGCAGAACACAATGGTCAAAATACAATCCAGGGTCAAAACATGAAAAACAGGCACAAGGAAAAACGCTGGAAAGTCTGAGCATGGGCTAGAACAATCTGGCAGTTTTCTCGTGGGGAAAAGCTGCCTATAAAGGGGTGAAAACAGGTGAAAATAATGAGCTGATTAAAGTAAAAAGTCCTAAACTAAGGTGAAACAGAAACAGGAAGTAATGTCAAAATAAAAGCATGAGAACGGAAGCCGACGGGACAGAATTGTGACAGTTTGGCCCTTGTTAAAGTCACTCAGATCCTTACATTTGCCCATTTTTCCTGCTACCAACGCATCAACTCGGAGGACTGAAAGTTTACTTGCTGCCTAATATACTGTAACAGATAGTCAATGTTATTCACTTTACCTGCCAGTGGTCATAATGTTATGGCTGATCGGTGTTATATATATATTTCAAGATGCCTGTATTTAAGTATTGAAGTGTAAAGATAATATGCAAAATTCACATTAATAAACCACTATGCACTGCAAATAAATGTGTTATAAACTGTTTTTAGTTAGGTTTCTTAACTTCCTCTCATTCCTCACATTTTCTGTGTTAGACTGTACATATAAATGCTATTTAGTATTCCACACAGTGATGTAATGGCACCAAACTAAGAGGAAACAGGAACTGGTATGGTGCGGCCCACTTTCCTTGTGTTAGTGAGAATAAGTTCTGAATCAGCTGTCTGACTGACTTTTCTCATAAAGTCACAAGTTTCTAAATCCTGCTGAGACACAAGTCTTTTACTTTTAATACATTCTTGAAGTGATGATAAGCTGAATGTGTAAATATTAAAATTTAGGTCTACAGTAAGTCCGTGACCACATACAGTACAAGATTTCTATCCTGGTTACTGGTCTTTTAACATTAGGGAATAAAGCTGAGCACTGACTTTTAATCATTGTTCTTTGGCTCCAGAAACAATTATCTCAGTTTTACTTTGGTGTTAACTGGTCAACAGTTTGGCACATCCAATCAATTATTTGTTCAATGCAATTTTTCAGTACTTGTATTGTAACATAGTCCCATATCATTATAAGCAAACTGTGTCATCTGCATAGAAATGCCTTCTGTATTCAGATAATTGGTTTCTATAATCTGTGCAAGTGGTACCATGTAGATGTTGAAGAGATGAGGCCTGAAATGTTAGGTCCTCTGCCAGTGCTCCCTCTCTCTCTTGACCAAGCAGAGAGGTCAAGCGACAGGGTGTGCCAGGAGACAAGCCACACAGCTGCTTGCAGTTGTCTCATCAGCCAGACACTATTTCACCTGTGTGCTGGTGTCCTCTCATTGCCAGTCTGTTCAATACCTACCAAATGTTTCGTGGCCAACATTACCTTGCTAATCACTGCGTCTAGCTTTTGCCAGTTCATGCTGTCCAAGCACCTGCTACTCTGCTTACCTGTCTGTTCCTGTCTGCTCTTCGTTGCTACCTGAGCTCCAGTCCTGTGTACTTCCTCGTCACCGCCTGGACTCCTGTCATGATCTTGTTCCACATCACCGAGTGAGTTATCTCCAACCTAGTTATGCCACTAACCCATGTTCCCTTGTTGCTGAGTGAGTTTCCTCTCTGCCTGCTCAAGCTCAACTTACCTGCCTTCCTCTTGTCGTGGAGCGAGCTGTCTCCAGACCTGCACAAACGTTACTCACTGGCCTCTCCCTTGTTGCTGACTGAGTAGTCTCCAGATCTGCTGCAGTGCAGCTTATTGGCTGGTCCCTCTCCACTGCCTGGACCCTCTCCACTGCCTGTATTTCCCTTCCACCACTATCAGCCCCTCAGCTGCAATCGGTCCACCACTGCCTGCTTCGCCCCAGCCTTGTTTTGCTGCGGACCCCGCAGCTGTCTTCGGTCCATAACTGTCGAGTTGACTCCAGCACTGCTCTTCAGTGGCCATCAGTCCTCCTCAGCTCCTGCTGTTATTCTTGCTCCAGTCCTATTCATCGGCAGGCCCTCGGTTCCCACAGACTACTCTGGTACAGCTCTTCTGTCCCAGCATTGCTGGGGTCTCAGCCTAGACGACAACCCGAGACAAGCACCAACCAACCTCCAGCTGCACCAATATCCTCCAGCTAAGCCTTGCCCATCCTCTCTGCACTAATGGCAATAAATCAGGTTTCCACCCTGAATTCGAGTCCTGCCTATCGAGTCTGAAACTTAATGCAGAGTTGAGCCTCGAGGAACATTGCATGTCATTTTTGTATGCTCAGATGTTTAATTACCAGCTCACACATAGTAGTGCCTGTCATTCAAACAGGAATGACAGAATAAAACTGTCTGTAACTGTAACCTGACCTAGTGCATGCCCTACAGATATATCAGTAAATTACAATAATGTCACTTTGTAAAGGTGATTTTCTGCCTGAGTGATTGTCTCTTAAATGCTGGCAATGTCCTGTAATCCTGCAGAGCACTCCAAAGGCTCTGGTGTGGTCCTTACTGCTAATCAGGGCAATTCATCAGCACATCCACAAAGACTCACAAACACAACATAGACATTACACTAGGATGCTCAAACGCACACATATTGGGCTTTTCCTCTATAATAATAACAATATTAAGGTCTAGACCTTACTTTGTAAAGTGTCCTGAGATGACTTTTCTTGTGATTTGGTGCTGTACAACTGCAAATGAATTGAATTGGAATAAACGGAGTACAGTTTTTAATGCACACATGTTCTAAAGGCCAAAATAATAATAATTTTAATAATTAACTTTATTTAGGACACAGCTTACATAATTGGCAAATTGAAAAGAACTGTCTGTGAAAATATAAACAGATAAAGACTAGATTGACCTTCTCTTGATCAGTATTGACAAAAATCAGGTCTAGTTATTTGGTTAGTTATGGTACATGATTGCTAGGAGTTTATAATTTTGAGGGTTTATGCAGCTTTTCAATGTCTCATCATAGGCATTCATCAGTTAATTTCCTCCTGCCATTTGTGATTTCACAGAGCAACAGTAACCTGTTATTAAGTTTACAGAGTAGAGGTTGTTGTGATTATGATGCTGAAACCTCTGTGAAACAAGGTTACGCAACAGGAATTAAGAACAGGAAAACATTCTGCAAACTGCAAACAGTTTTGTCAGGCCACATGAACATTATGTTAGGTGAATACACAGGAGTGCTGTTGGTACTGTTCAATATTTTAAACATTTACTGCTAGCAGTGACGTGCGGTCAGGGGAGGCAGGTGAGGCAGAGCCTCCCCGTCAATCTTGAAAAGAAAAAAAAAATTAACCATAAAATATAATAAATGTTAATATTTGTCGGCTGG
>NW_018128071.1:369559-371161 GCF_001952655.1 Monopterus albus
CAAATCTGGACTTTCAATCAAAACATTTTAGACAGTCTGGACATTTTTGTCCAGAAGGGTCTTCTTTAATGAGAACATTTGTTTTAATATTGGATTCGAACGGTAAAAGGGTTTGTAATACATACCAGCTGACAAATGGATTTCGTGTACAAGTAAAGGTAAGACCATAAACTTTTATTATTTCTAGTTAGAAATAAGCTCAATTGGAATAAATTTTAACCTCAAATTAAATATGGGTCACGTTGGTGTGAAGAATGCTGATATGAGATATAAAACACAACGCATTGTCTGTTAACAGACAATTTGTATTTGTAAATCTGACTGTAAAAGAGTTAGTGCCTCACCAGCTGTCAACCTCACCGCACGTTACTGACTGCTAGTGATGCTCTTACTGAGCATTTCATACAATGGGTGATGGTCAAGGGGTCTGACGTCTCACAACTCCTGTTGTTTTTTGAACCAAAGTAGTCTGTGACAATGGCTACACCTCATGTTATGGGCCATTTACTCTAAGTTCCTATAGAGAAAATGACCTCCAAGCTGCGTTATCCTTAGGGATGATACAAAACACCCAGTTCTGAGCATCTGACAACTTCCTCTTAGTAAGCATGAACAATCACAAATGAGGGTGTTTCTGAGCATCTTCATACGTACAGTGCCTTGTGAAAGTATTCGGCCCCCTTGAACTTTTCGACCTTTTGCCACATTTCAGGCTTCAAACATAAAGATATAAAACTGTAATTTTTTGTGAAGAATCAACAACAAGTGGGACACAATCATGAAGTGGAACGAAATTTATTGGATATTTCAAACTTTTTTAACAAATAAAAAACTGAAAAATTGGGCGTGCAAAATTATTCAGCCCCTTTACTTTCAGTGCAGCAAACTCTCTCCAGAAGTTCAGTGAGGATCTCTGAATGATCCAATGTTGACTTAAATGACTAATGATGATAAATAGAATCCACCTGTGTGTAATCAAGTCTAGTCATAGACGCTTCTAACAACATTGAATCAAAAATAATCCAGGAAACATAATTTTCATCAGTTTCTTTTCAGCTAAGTAAAGATGGTGACAAGAAATGATGTCATCACTCTGGATTTGTGTGAAATTGGTTTGGCTTCATATATTATTTAAACAACATCAATAATATTTTCTCTTAATTTTCAATATTACATTAAATAATAAAATAACGTTAATAATAATACAGGCTTCAGTAATACATTCATGCTCAACTTTCACAAACAAAAGTGAGAGAGACATCATTTCCCATAAGATTCCCTCAAAAAACTGACAACACAGACATGACGACAAGATGAAGGAGATGATAGTGAACATGAGGAAGGAGAGGAGATCTCATCAGCCACTGTTCATCCAGGAGCTTTAAATACCTGGGCGTCCACATCAGTGAGGACTTCACCTGGACACTCAACACCACACAGCTGGTCAAGAAGGCCCAACAGCAGCTGTACTTCCTGAGGAGGCTGAGGAGGTTGGCATGTTGCCTAGGATCATTTGCAACTTCTACAGCTGCATCATTGAGAGCATCTTGACCAGCTGCATCACTGTCTGGTATGGCAGGCCCTCTGCTATCACACACCCAC
>NW_018128071.1:375926-385812 GCF_001952655.1 Monopterus albus
TTTAATTTTCTGTGTATTACTTGTTGGTGAAGAAGACAATTACCTATGTAGAGATACTGCTTGCAGCCAATGATGCATGAAATTTTGTATAATATGATGTCATGGGGTAGGACTGGATAAGTCTGACTTCTTCCTACTCCATTCAAACATGTAATAGGTGTAAGCAAACTGATTTTGGATTAGCATTGGTTGGATATGTGTAATTATGTGTGTTGTTGTCATTTGTTCATTTGTTCTGTTCTGCATGTTTGAAAGAATAAAATCAATCAATCAAATCAATCACTTGTAAATATCTGTACAGCACTCAGTAAACCTGCTTGCACTGAAGTCAGTCCTCTGGGTCTGTTCTTTTTTTTTTGCTCATTCACCCTCCCGTGTGTGAGCGACTAACACCTGCCGAGAGTGGTAAAGAGTGCTGAGAAAATCATCTCTGCAGAGCATCTACCACCACAGAGTCTGTAGGAGAGCCGCCTCCATCTTCACAGACCCCGCCCACACCAGCACAGACTGTTCACCCCTCTACCCTCAGGCCAGAGGTTCAGAAGTGTGAAATGCAGGACTTCTAGACTGAAAAGCTCTTTCTTTCCAATTGCCATCAGACTCCTAAACAGCTGACAGGGATTTATTATCAGGAATTACTTAATGCAGTTCCACCTGTACTATTTACATGCTCAGTTTGCACATGCACAATTGTACATTCATTGCTGACTATTGCACATACAGCTTCCAATGTAGCATACGTTCTCTCTTTATTATGTTTCTTTTCACTTGCTGTTTTTTGAAAGTGCCTTGAGATTGTGTTACTATTTATTTACTTTTGTCAGGTCTGGTGACCAGGAAGCAGTGGGGGACCCAATGTGCAAACTCGGGCACAACAAACCAGGGAGCTGGACAGACATAGCAGCTACAACCAGAATAGAGGAGAGCACTTTGACTGAGCGGCTGGGAGATAGTCAGAGGCGACCAGCAGTCGCTGGGTGAGAGGGACTAGGGAAAAGG
Source organism: Monopterus albus (assembly GCF_001952655.1). NCBI lineage: Eukaryota > Metazoa > Chordata > Actinopteri > Synbranchiformes > Synbranchidae > Monopterus > Monopterus albus. The sequence goes on from NW_018128071.1 coordinate 376,926, forward strand.
AGTCAGGGTAGAATGGGGAGTATGAGGACCGAGTATGTATGAGGTGATAATTTAACACAGTTGAGAATGCTGAGGCTAGAAGGGAGCAGCTTGCTGAACTGGGGAAGGAACCAGGAGGAGGTGAGTAGTGATGATTATCAGGAGGGTAGACTTCGCTTCAGTTTTCGAGTGAGCACAGACATCACAAGCCCGGACGAACTGCTGTGTGTCCAGGTCCAACGTGGGCCACCAGAACAGTTGGTGAAGGGTGGTGATGGGTCTCCACATACCAGGGTGACAAGCGAGTCATGACGAGTGGGCCCATGCCAGGACCTTGGACCGCACAGCGTCTGGAACGAACAGCCACCCAGGGGGCCCATTTCCCAGATCAGGATGCGATGACTGTGCTTCTCGGACCTTGGTTTCTATGTCCCAGGACGTGGGCAGAATGGTGTCTGGTGACTGTTCTTCCTGAATGGAGCCAAACTGTCTGGACAGGGCATCGGGTTTGGTGTTCTTGGATCCGGGACAGTAGGTCAGGATAAAATGGAACCTGCCAAAGAATAAAGCCCACCGGGCTTGTCGGGCATTGAGTCTTTTGGCAGACTGAAGGTAGGACAGGTTCTTATGGTCGTTCCAAACAAGAAATGGCTGCTCCGCTCCCTCCAGTAAATGCCTCCACTCCTCCAGAGTGCCTCCACATCGGCGGGAGAAGAAGGCACAAGGGTGAAGGATGCCGTCCCCGGCCGAGCACTGACTCAGCACTGCCCCCACTCCTGTGTCTGAAGTGTCCACCTCAACAATAAACTGTCGATGGGGATCAGGTTGGATGAGGACCGGGGCGGAGGAGAATCGGTCCTTCATAATCTGGAAGGCCCGACCTGCCTTCTCTGTCCAAATAAACTTAGTGACGGGGGAGGTGAGCATGGTAAGGGGAGCCACAACACTGCTAAAGTTGTGTACAAAGCATCTGTAGAAATTTGCAAAGCCCAGGAGATGATGCAGCTTGTTGCGGGTCTGGGGAACCGGCCATTCATTTACTGCACGTACCTTGTTGGGGTCTGCCCTAATCCCCCCTTGCTCAATGATAAAGCCCAGAAAGCTGACTGTGCCCACATGGAACTCGCATTTTTCTTCCTTAACAAATAGGTGGTTTTCACGTAACCGTTTGAGTACCTGATGAAAGTGTTATATGTGTCTGGCGGAGGTGCGAGATAAAACAAGAATGTTGTCAAGATACACAAACGCAAACCGGTTAAGGAAATCACGGAGAACGTCATTCACTAGGGCCTGGAAGATGGCTGGAGCGTAGGTGAGCCCAAACAGCATCATCAAGTATTCGAAATGCCCCAAAGGGTTTTTGAAGGCGGTCTTCCATTTGCCACCCTCGCAAATGTGAACCAGATGGTAGGCATTACGGAGATCAAGTTTTGAAAAGATGGTGGTGTCCTGGAGGGAGTTGAAAGCTGAATCTAACAATGGAAGAGGCTATTTGTTTTTGATGGTGATTGCGTTGAGACCACGATAGTCAATGCACAGGTGGAGGGACCCATTTTTCTTACTGACAAAGAAAAACACTGCACTGAGTGGGGACAATGCATAAGCCCGGCTCAGAGAGATTCACTGATGTATTGCTCCATGGCCTCTCTCTCCAGCTGAGACACATTGTAGAGCTTGCTAGTGGGAAGTGGAGTGCCAAAGAGGAGGTCGATGGAGCAGTCATAGGGTCGGTGTGGTGGCAGAGGTAGGGCGAGATCTTTCCGAGAGACCTCTCCCAGGTCATGATATTCTACTGGTACCTGAGAGAGGTCTGGTGGTGTAGGTTTAGGTTCCGGATCCAGCGATGGTGATGGAGGGAGGCAATGTGCTGCACGTGAGGTGGCGGAGGTGCCAGCTGCAGATGTGACAACTTTATATTTCACTTTGTATTGTTTGGCATTCACTGGGGACAGCAAAATAAGGATTTCATTGTACAGGGAAACACATTGTACTGTGCACATGACAATAAACACTTTTGACTTTGACTTTTTCCTGGACTTGGCTGGATTATTTTTGATTCCTTATTGTTAAAAGAGTCTATGAAGATTTTGGAAATACCTTCAGAAACTGGGTGAGTGCTATGAAATGACAGTAGGGGGTTAAAACATTCTGCAAGTTTCAATTTTCGAACACTCACAGGAGATTATCTTGGTGACTTGAGTGTATGAAATACAAGAGAGTCACAAGATGGGATAAACATGACAATAACTTCAAAACAAACCATGAATACATATTTGTGTTTACAGATAATTTGCTCTTCTAAGCAGTATTTCTGCACATTAGATGATTATTTCCTTTCATTCATCTACCATTTGAATTTATATTAATGGATTATACACTATGTTGGAAACTATTCCACTACAATAGATGTCTATCTGACAATGCTGTTACCAAATTTAATGAAATAATTCCATCATTATTTACTTCAGTGCCATGTGCCAACAACATGGATGGTGGCCACCTTAACTTCACTCCCACACAAGTCATAATCTTGTTGATAGTACTGCAGCCTCCCTGCATATGACACTTGATACTGTTGCCCCTCTGAAAAAGATGGCAGTGAAACAGAGGAGGCCACATCATACAGTTCACAGATCTGCTCCCTAAAGCAGGCATCACAAAAACTGGAAAGGAGCTGGAGCTCCACTAAGTCAGAAGAGTTTTCCTACCTTAGAAAGATAGTTTATTAACATATAAAAATGCCCTTTGTAATGCCAGAAGTGCATAATATTCATCACTGATAGAGGAAAATAAGAACCCCAGGTTTCTTTTCAGCACAGTAGCCAGGCTGACAAAGAGCCACAACACTGTTGAGCTTAATATTCCCTTAGATGTTATGGCAATGGTGTTCCACAGGGCAATGTGCTAGGTCCAATTTTCTCCATTTTGCACATGCTCCTTTTAGACAGCACAGCATAAATTTCCATTGCTATGCAGATGATACTCAGTTATATTTATCAATGAATCAGATCAGTTGGTCAAACTTCAAGCATGTCTTAAAGACATAAAGGCTGGGATGGCCTGTAATTTCCTACATTTAAATGCTGACAAAACTTAAGTTATTGTATTTGGGCCTAAAAACTTTGGAAAAATCTATATAACTCTATATTTACTCCTAGTGACATAGCCCTGTTTGCATGTTCTCCCTGTGATGGTGGGTTCTCTCCGGGTATTCTGGCTTCCTCCCACAGTCCATAGACATGTATCTTAGGTTGACTGGTGACTCTAAATTGCCCCTAAGAGTGAGTGTGGGTGTGTGTGGTTGTCTCTCTTTAAATGTCAGCCCTCTAATAGACCAGCAATTTGTTCAGGGTGGACCCTGCCTCTATTCTGAAAGAGTGGTATAGATAATGAATGGATAGATAGACGCCATAGCCCTGGCCACCAATACTGCTGTGAGGAACCTTGGAGTCATTTTTGACCAGGATATGTGCTTTAAATCACACATAAACTACGTTTCTAGAACTGCCTTCTCTCACCTGTCCAATATTACAAAAATCAGGAGCATCTTGTCTCAAAGTGATGCTGAAAAACTGGTCCATGCATTTGTTACTTTCAGGCTGGTTTACTGTAACTCTTTACTGTCAGAATGTCCTGATAAATCCCCAAAAAGCCTCCAGTTAAACCAAAATGCTGCAGCCAGAGTACTGTCAGGAACTAACAAGAAAGATCATATGTCTCCCATATTATACTCCACTGGCTCCTGAGATTAGAATTTAAAATCCTTTTCCTAACACAGTGTTTCCCAACCACTGTGCCGCGGCAAATAAGTGTGCCGTGAGAAATCATCAGGTGTGCCGTGGAAGATTATCCAATTTCACCTGATTGGTACTCTAAGCCAGTGTTTCCCAACCTTTTTGGTCCACGGCACATATTTTACATTAGAAAAATCACAAGGCTAACCACCAAACAAAAATATGACAAAAAGTATATATATATATTTATTGAAATATAATGAAAATCTAGTCTCAATTTACCTACTCAGCGTGAAACCTGGGCCTGTTTAGTTGAACACAAAGCTTATCGGTTGGTCCCCTAGTATAAGTGAATCCAAAGGCAAGATAACTTATATTATCTTGAGCTCACCATTTTTGTCAGGTTTGCTCAGCGGCACCTGCCTGTCTCGCCTCCCTCTCTTGTTTCTTCTGTCTCAATTCACTCCACTTTGCACACATGCCACATATTCCTTGATTACACCAGTTGCATTCACTTAGTCCTTCACCCTACTTAAGCCCAGCTCACATACCTTTCCCTTGCCAGTTCATCGTTGCTTTCATGCCAACTATCGGTTGGTCCCCTAGTATAAGTGAATCCAAAGGCAAGATAACATATTATCTTGAGCTCACCATTTTTGTCAGGTTTGCTCGGCGGCACCTGCCTGTCTCGCCTCCCTCTCTTGTTTCTTCTGTCTCAGTTCACTCCACTTTGCACACATGCCACATATTCCTTGATTACACCAGTTGCATTCACTTAGTCCTTCACCCTACTTAAGCCCAGCTCACATACCTTTCCCTTGCCAGTTCATCGTTGCTTTCATGCCAACAACCCGTGCCACTTTGTTCATCTCATCTTTGTGTTCTTCTCGTGTCACTAGTTTGCATTCTGGATTATTACCTGCTTTTCCCCAGTTCCTCGCTACACCTCTCCTGCTCCTCCTCACCACTGCAACTACGGACAACCATCTCCGGACCATACACCTCGTCGCCCTTCCAGTCGCCACTAGTCAGGTCGATGCGCAGTCCTACAAGCTGCCTCCACTCACAATCGTTCTCTACTCTGTCTCCTCAGCCTGTTTCCACCTCCACCGACCAGCCAGTGAGTGACCTTTACTGTTCCGCAGCTCGGCCCACCTTCTCTGAAAACCAGTAGTGACTGACTCCGTGCTGGTCGACACCCGGTTTCATAGACTTTACCCTCAGTATTCTTGTCCTGTTTATCACTACACTTGTAAATATTTGTACAGCACTTATTAAATCTGCTTGCACCAAAGTCAGTCCTCTGAGTCCATTCTTTTCCGCTCACTCACCTTCCCGTGTGTGAGCATTTGCTTTCTTCTGACCACTACTCATGCTAGGGCCTTCATCTGGGTTGGAATTTTCTCCAGGACCCAGGTCAGATTGACTGCTTTTTCTTTTCAAATATTTATTGATTGCTATTACCTGCGACATCTCACTCGCAGCATGACTATGTACTTTCATATTTAGCGCTCGCTTAGAGTACTAATCAGGTGAAATTGGATAATCTTCCATGGCACACCTGATGATTTCTTACGGCACACTTATGTGCCACGGCACAGTGGTTGGGAAACACTGTCCTAACATACAAAACCCTTAATGACAAGGTTCCATTCTATTCTAAATAACCCATGGCTGCTCATTTTGCTTGTTTCCAGACATTTAATGTTTAATCCTGAGTACCTCTAGATTAGCTTTGCATCCCTCATAACTCCAAATAGTCTGTAATTATTTCAAAACGGTAAAACCAGAGAACCTCTTCCTAAAAATGAGAGGATAGTTTGTGAACACAGGTCCGGCTGCAGGTGTAGTGTCGAAAGTGGACAGCACAACGAACCACAATGGCATTAATTAATTTGAATTTCTCCTCCATAAATAGGTAAACAACAGTATTTGTACTGATGAAAAGAGATGTGTAACACTCTAAACAAAGCGGGTAATTGAGAAATCCCACATTTTAACTGGTATAATACAGACATAGTAACTTCTCCAGCCTTACAACAATTCTTTCTAATATTACAGAAACAAGGCATTAACAGACATGCAATGTGTGTTTTTTAAATTTACCATTAAGTCCCACCGAGTAGTGGAAACATCACTCCCTTTCCAGTAGCTTCAAGGTCGGTAAACCGCTGGTAAACCAGCAACACGTGGTGAAACATCACATGCAGCAGACACACTGTGGTTAATAGTAGTGTATTCTTCCTTTGTTTGACAATCTTGGTTTAGTGTCAGTGGCTGGACAATTAAGTAGACCCAGCTCTCAGAGGTGACTTACAAGCCAGCTGGACCAGCCACTGCTTAACCTGAGCAAATAAAATGTAGATGCTGCATATCAAGCCACATATCTGCTCTTTGCTTGGGTGTGGCTAGTTTTCAGGGATTCTTTATTTTAAGGGTAGGTTAGGTTTAGAAAATGGTGTTGTTTATTATGGGGCTCTGAAGATTTAAGATGGCATAGCCTGACACCCCCACTCTTTAGGGCTAAATAATGGGTAAATATCATTTAACTCACAAACTGAGCTTCAACATGAATGTTCTCCCATTCTTTCACACATTTAATTGTGTATTATTGACTGATTATATACAATGATATTGAATTACTGTACATTGTTATGTATGTAAATAGTCTGTGTCTGCATGTATAGTATATATACACACACATATATACATATATATATATGTATATATGGTGTGTGTGTGTGTGTCCACTGTTACCAAGTGCTGCTCAAGGGGGATTTGTTGGGTTGTCTTTATAATAGTGTAAGGTCTAGACCTGATTATGTAGAGTGCCCTGAGACAATTCTTTTTGTGAATCTAACTCTCCACCACAAATATGCATATTACACAAAATGTCAACATATTCCTTGAAGCTCTACTGCACATGCAGCTGTATTTATATAATGTGCAATGATTCTGAAGATTTTTTATTTCAGTCCAATCACTTAACTCTTGTTTTAATTCCAGCTAACACTGTTAATTGCTAATTTACTACGTATAATGAATAAAGCATTTGACTCTGAAAGACATCCAAAGAAACCCTGAAAATAGCTCACATTCATCAGCAAATATTACTCACATCCCAGATACTTGCACATAACAAGGCATTGTGTTGCTATTTCTGTCTCTGCTCTATCAGTGAAAACCAGGGAATAGTGACAGTTAATTAATACCCCCTCCTTCTTGCATGACAGCACATCAGTGTTGAATCCATCCAATGCAGCACCACATGGCATACATAGCAACTACTGTCATTGCTGTACTGGTTGAGTGACATGGCTAATACCCCCTAAAATGCACACAGACTTCACATAAACAAACACTTTTGTCACTGGACTGATGCTATTCAATTCAGCTTCTCCTGTAATGATTATATATCATCACAGAAAGCTAAATTTCAGCAGCTTCTCAGCCTTTTCACTCACTAGAAGTCTTTATCAAGAAGAAACTATTTAATCTGCCTATTAATGTGACTTAGAAAAAAAACTACCGGGTTGAAGAGTTTTGTAGTGGATGTCACTGATTGATTTTGCTTGGACACCACTGTTCCCTACATACTAGACTGTAACGAGTCCTCTACTGTTCATAGTAAGAACAGTTAACCCAAATTGGGAGTCATTAACTCGCATCACACCCTGCTTTCTATATTGGACGAACTTATTTTACACAAATACAGCAACTTCAAATCATTCTCCCTCATCTGAATTAGGGAAACCGGAGCCAACCTGGGAGGGGAGCTTGCTGGTGGGGGCACATCTCAAAGGAATGACCGACCTGCCACCAACCTGTGGACCCACCGCCTGCAGGGAAAGGAATTAGGGCCAAGTGCAGGGAGGTTGGGAGCCAAGGCGTACTGATTCCTGGTTGTGTGGGCTAGCTCTAATAACATGGAACGTCACCTCTCTGGTGGGGAAGGAGCTGGAGCTTGTGCAGGAGGTGAAGTGATACCAACTAGATGTTGGGATGGTGGAACAGTGTGTGTTTTCCCCAACAAAAAACCATGGTTTAATAGGGATATAAAACAGAAAATCAGGAAGAGACGAGAGGCTTTTAAGTCAGGGGACCAAGCGGAGTACAGGAAAGCCCGGTACAAGCTACAAAAGACTATCAGGGCTACAAAGAGAGCATCCTCCCAAAAACTGGAGAGCTACTTCATGAATAAGAACACGCGCAGTATGTGTCAGGTAATCCAGGCAGTCACAAACTACAGGAACAAATCAACAAACACTGCCCCTCAGGACGCCACCCTCCCAGACAGCCTCAACAACTTCTATGCGAGGTTTGACAGGTTGAACACAAACACACCCTCAAAATACCCCTGTGACCCGGGGGACACTGCTTTCCAGGTGACGCACACAGGTCCTGAAAACAAATCCCCCTGTGACCTGGGGGACACTGCTTTTCAGGTGACGCATACAGGTCCTGAAAGCCCTGAAACAGGTATACCCCCATAAGGTGGCGGGACCAGAGGGTGGTCCCCCCTAGAGTGTTGAGAGCCTGTGTGAATCAACTAGCTAGTGTGTATACAGACATCTTCAACCTGTCCTTAACCCAAGCAGTAGTTCCTTGTATTGTCAAAAAAATACATTGTCATACCGGTCCCTAAGACATCAGACACATCCACTCTGAATGACTTCAGGTCAGTAGCGCTCGCATCAGTTACCATGAAGTGCTTAGAGAAACTGGTCCTCACACACATTAACCATATGGTCCCGGACATGGTAGGCCCGCTCCAGTTTGCCTACCACCCCAACAGATCAATGGACGATGCAACAGCTCTGGCTTTATTCCATACCCTGAAACACCTGGACAACAGCAGTACATATGCTAGGATGCTCTTCCTGGATTACAGTTCTGCATTCAACAAGATTGGCCCGGGCAGTCTGTTTAGGAAGATGACAGACCTCAGTGTCCCAACTCCCACCTGTAACTGGATTCTAGACTTCCTGACTGAAAGACCACAGGTGGTCAGAATGGGAGGGTGGGTGTCTGCTCAGCTCACAATCAGCACAGGCTCACCATAGGGCTGCTGTCTCAGCCCCAAACTCTTCACCCTGTACACCCATGACTGCGTCTCCAACCATGATAACACCAACCATCCATTTTCCTCCGGAACTGGGTCATGGGGGCAGCAG
>NW_018128071.1:385881-386355 GCF_001952655.1 Monopterus albus
CCATGCCGGCCGGTAGACAGTCCCTCCAGCGTGTCCTGGGTCTTCCCTAGGGCCTCCTCCCGGTGGGACATGCCCGGGAACACCTCCCTAGGAAGGTGTCTAGGAGGCATCCTAAACAGATGCCCAAGCCACCTCAGCTGGCTCCTTTCAATGTGGAGGAGCAGCGGTTCTACTCTAAGCTCCTCCCGGGTGACCGAGCTCCTCACCCAATCTCTAAGGGTGCACCCGGCCACCCTGCAGAAGAAGCTCATTTCATGAACCCTCCACCACCCTGAAGAGGGTATAGAGCTGGTCCAGTGTTCCGTGGCCAGGACGAAAACAGCATTGCTCCTCTTGAATCCGAGGTTCGACTATCGGTCGTATTCTCCTCTCCAGTACCTTGGTATAGACTTTCCCAGGGAGGCTGAGGAGTGTGATCCCCCTATAGTTGGAACACACCCTCCGGTCCCCCTTCTTAAAAAGAGGGACCACCAC
>NW_018128071.1:386500-392722 GCF_001952655.1 Monopterus albus
CCTTACGGCCGCAGCTCTGAGTGGCCGCATCGGCAATGGAGATGGAGAACATGGTCCATTCGAACTCAATGTCTCCAGTCTCCCTCGGGATCTGGTTGAAGCTCTGTCGGAGGTGGGAGTAAAAAGACATATGGCCAGAGGTCAGATGAAACAAACACAAAGTCAATCATCGACCTCCGGCCTAGGGTGTCCTGGTGCCACGTGCACTGGTGGACACCCTTATGCTTGAACATGGTGTTCGTTGACACCATCATCTATTAAATATGCTGATGACACCACCATTCTGGGCCTCATCAAGGGGGGAGATGAGTCGGATTACAGAAACTTGGTGAATGAATTTCTTGTTTATGGAGAGAAGAATAACCTCATTCTCAACATAAACAAGACAAAAGAAATAATAGTAGACTCCAGGAAGAACACCTCCCCTCTGCTGCCTCTGACCATCAAAGGGACTGAGGTGGAGAGGGCTGGCAGCCACAAGTTCCTGGGCCTGCAGGTGACATCTGACCTGAGCTGGTCATTGAACATAGCTGCCACAGTGAAGAAAGCCCAGCAGCGGCTATACTTCATCAGGCGGCTCAGAAAAGCTGGGCTGAACTGTCGCTGTTTTGTTATTAGACATGATTTTTACTATTTGTGTTTTAGACTTTCAGAACAAAGCCATGTGAGAAACTGGCTGAAGGATGTTTTCTATCTTGCTTGTGAAACTCTGTGTACTGTCATATAGTCGACTACAGACTGTTTCAGACGAAGCCAGACACAACCGTCAACTGTAGGACAAGCTTGTGTCCCAGTATGATTATCTAAGTCATGTTATCAGGGTGCATCTGTTTACTATATATTATGTTGTATGAACCTACCTCACTCAGACAACTCTGTATGCTTATGCTGACTTGTCTCCTTGCTGCAAGTAAACTAATTACTTAAAAAGATTCCAGTGACTTTGTTGCTTCATTAAAAATACTTTTGACATCTTGGTCCTTCGAGCCAGATCCCAACATCCTCTCCCTTGCCCAGGTTTGGACCTGATACCGTGCATGGGGGAGGTTTGAGTCCTCTCTTAAGAAAGACCTCGGTCGTGTTCTCCATATGGGAACATTTTGACTAACGTGAGGCCAAGATCTGCTGGGCGAGTGGAAGGTGATGGGATTCTGATGACAAACACAACTTCACTGGAATAGGTAAGAGAAAACTGTATGAATGGATGATAATGAAAATGGTGTGAATGGATACTGGCAATGTAATCCTCCCTATTTTTGAGAAAATAGGATATGGGCAGTTCGACCACATAGTCCATAGCCTATGTGAGAAGGCTACAGGTAATAAATAACTCCGTGTGCACATTAAAATAACTAGTTGAACCACAGTGAGACCAGTTGGACTGTGGAGTTGTGACGCAGTAAGACCAGTAAACATTCACAAAATTCCACAAACAAACACCACACACATACCCTAAACGTAGTAGAAATAGAAATACTCGAAACTCCACCCATCAGCACATTAAAAAGATACAAACTTCATATAAAAACAAAAAACCTAAAAATCATATTATACAATGTATTACTGCAGCTTATTCAGCTCTATAACAGCAACAGGGACAAAGCTACATTTATATTGCTTTGTTTTACAACTTGGAACTACAAACCTCCGGCCAGAAGGGAGAAGGAAAAAATAGCAGTACAGGGGATGGGAATCATCTTTTAAAATAGAAGTAGCCATCCTCTGTACTTGTCTACTATACACGGTTGCCACACTTGGCTGAGACTCCCCTAGCAGCCGACTAGACCACTTAACTACTCAATCTAAGGCTGTCCTCTGTCTTAGAGATATCTGACCAGACCATGACACCAAGGAAAATGCTAAAATAGATTCAATAAAAGCTCAATAAAACATATTCATTAAAGTTCGATCAATGTGAAAGTGTGCGAGTTTCCTTAAACGTTGCTGACCCTTTTTACACACCCTTTCACAATTCTCTTCAAAACTCAATTTATTATCAGTGATAGTCCCCAGATATGTATATGATTGCACATATTCAATAGTCTGCCCCATAATTAAAGTGACTTCCTGCCTGTGAGGTTTCTTCCTGAAATCAATAAGCATATCTTTAGTTTTTGCTAAGTTTAGTTACAGGTAGGACTCCTCACACCAGCCAACAAAATCATCCACAACTGAACTGTGGCTATTTTCACCATCCCTAAGAAGACTGACAATAACTGCATCATCAGCATACTTTCAAGCACGTAAAGACAGTTGATATGACAACACACATAATTTTACACATATCCAACAAATGCTAATCCAATATCAATTTGCTTATACCTAGTACATGCTTGAATGGAGTAGGAAGAAGTCAGACTTATCCAGTCCTACCCCATGACATCATCTTACATCATTGGTTTGCAAGCAGTATCTCTACAAAATAACCTTCTTCTACACCACACAAGTAATATACTAAAGAATTATAACAGATTGTTAACATTCTTACATAATTACATTCTTAGATAATTATCTTCTACACCACACAAGTAATATACTAAAGAATTATTACAAAGTGTTAACATTCATACACCACACCCACAATGTTCCATCTAATTAATCATTAAGCCTGTTCTTGCATATATCTTGATTGACACATACCTTTATATTTATGTTTAAACTCGTCAATTCTATTACTATTTTTTATGTCCACACTTAAATTATTCCATAGTTTTACCCCACTTATGGAAATACAAAATCTTTTTTTGGTTGTACGTATAGCATGTATTTTTAAATTTAACTGACCCCTTAAATTGTATCCCCCTTCCCTTTCATTAAAATCCAGAGTGTCTCTAAGTTTCTGTTTCAGTTTGTGGGTCTCAGTACTAAAATCAAAAGAATCAAATCGACCATAAAAACCTTTAAGAGCATTTGCCAACTCTATATTTGAGTTAAAACCATCTAAAGAGACCCGAGTATTACGCTCTGTTCTATGAAGACCAGCAATAGTCTTCATGCTTGTCCAAGCAGAACCAAGTTTATTTGCTGCCATCTTACTTTCCAGTTTTGGTTTGTATTTATGCTTTGCCTTTAAAATTTCAACCTTAAGATCTTTTGTAGCTGCCTGCAGATCTGAAACCCCCCGTTTAAAGGCCAGTGCCTTCCTGTATAAACAGGATTTAATTGACTTGGTAACCCATGGTTTATTGTTAGAATAAGTAATGTAAGAACATGTCACATCCACCAGTGAGTCCAAATCCTCCCCACAGGACTGCCTAAACATATCCCAGTCTGTGCAATTAAAACAATCCTGAAGACAGAGCACCGATTCATCCGTCCATACCTTTATGTCCCTGGTCCTTGTCTTCTCTCCCTTTAAGACAGTTTTATATGTGGGCAACAAATGCACACAATTATGGTCTGAGGAGCCCAAGGGAGGAAGGGGGAGAGATTTGTAAGAACCCCTTTATCAATCCATAGCAAAGGTCCAGTGTCTTTCCCCGCCTGGTTGGACAGGAGACATACTGATAAACGTTTTTGAGTGTCTTCTTTAAGGACACATGATTAAAATCCCCAAGAATAAAATTTGGGGCCTCCGGCGAAATCGACTGCAGCCTCTGCATTACATCAAAGATGGTGCTGGAGGCCGAAGCAGCATCCGCCTTTGGGTGTATATACACCATTGTTATAAAAAATTGAGGAAACTCCCGGGGTAAATAAAAAGGACGTAGCGATACAGACAGAAGTTCCACATCTGGGGTACATATGCACTCTCTAACCATCACAGATGTACAGTATCGTTTGTTGACATACAAACATACTCCACCTCCCTGGCATTTCCCTGTTACCTGTGCCTGCCGGTCCAGCCAGAACAGAGCTCCAAGACTGTCCATCAGCAGTTCCGGGTCACAGTCGTGATCAGTAAGCCACATCTCAGAGTACGCCATAACACAACAATTCATCCTTCTGATATCGTATATTACCCTGAATTTCATCCACCTTATTTCTCAGGGATTGTACATTTCCCATAATAATAGAGGGAAGAGGGGTGCGGTTAAGATGGCGCTTCCTCAGGCATTCTTTTACACCTCCCCACTTCCCGCGTTTCCTCCTATAAACCTTCTAATCATGGCCTTCTCCCCGAGAGTCTCTTAAAATACAATCCGGTAGTTGCAGCACACAGTTAGTCCCAGGTGCTTCACTGTCCAGGTTCAACTGTAACAGCGTATCTCTGGAATAATGGAGTCTTGCCGAAAAAACAGCCCCACAGACTGCACAAAACCAGTTAAAAAAAAAACAACCACACCCCAATATACAAAATAAAATCCATAATGCTGGAGGACCAGTGAGTTCTTTGTTATAAAATCCACATACAGTGCCTTGCGAAAGTATTCGGCCCTCTTGAACTTTGCGACCTTTTGCCACATTTCAGGGTTCAAACATAAAGATATAAAACTGTAATTTTTTGTGAAGAATCAACAACAAGTGGGACACAATCATGAAGTGGAACAAAATTTATTGGATATTTCAAACTTTTTTAACAAATAAAAAACTGAAAAATTGGGCGTGCAAAATTATTCAGCCCCCTTAAGTTAATACTTTGTAGCGCCACCTTTTGCTGCGATTACAGCTGTAAGTCGCTTGGGGTATGTCTCTATCAGTTTTGCACATCAAGAGACTGAAATTTTTGCCCATTCCTCCTTGCAAAACAGCTCAAGCTCAGTGAGGTTGGATGGAGAGCATTTGTGAACAGCAGTTTTCAGTTCTTTCCACAGATTCTCGATTGGATTCAGGTCTGGACTTTGACTTGGCCATTCTAACACCTGGATATGTTTATTTGTGAACCATTCCATTGTAGATTTTGCTTTATGTTTTGGATCATTGTCTTGTTGGAAGACAAAGCTCCGTCCCAGTCTCAGGTCTTTTGCAGACTCCATCAGGTTTCCTTCCAGAATGGTCCTGTATTTGGCTCCATCCATCGTCCCATCAATTTTAACCATCTTCCCGGTCCCTGCTGAAGAAAAGCAGGCCCAAACCATGATGCTGCCACCACCATGTTTGACAGTGGGGATGGTGTGTTCAGGGTGATGAGCTGTGTTGCTTTTACGCCAAACATAACATTTTGCATTGTTGCCAAAAAGTTCGATTTTGGTTTCATCTGACCAGAGCACCTTCTTCCACATGTTTGGTGTGTCTCCCAGGTGGCTTGTGGCAAACTTTAAACAACACTTTTTATGGATATCTTTAAGAAATGGCTTTCTTCTTGCCACTCTTCCATAAAGGCCAGATTTGTGCAGTATACGACTGATTGTTGTCCTATGGACAGAGTCTCCCACCTCAGCTGTAGATCTCTGCAGTTCATCCAGAGTGATCATGGGCCGCTTGGCTGCATCTCTGATCAGTCTTCTCCTTGTATGAGCTGAAAGTTTAGAGGGACGGCCAGGTCTTGGTAGATTTGCAGTGGTCTGATACTCCTTCCATTTCAATATTATCGCTTGCACAGTGCTCCTTGGGATGTTTAAAGCTTGGGAAATCTTTTTGTATCCAAATCCGGCTTTAAACTTCTCCACAACAGTATCTCGGACCTGCCTGGTGTGTTCCTAGTTTTTTATTTGTTAAAAAAGTTTGAAATATCCAATAAATTTTGTTCCACTTCATGATTGTGTCCCACTTGTTGTTGATTCTTCACAAAAAATTACAGTTTTATATCTTTATGTTTGAAGCCTGAAATGTGGCAAAAGGTCGCAAAGTTCAAGAGGGCCGAATACTTTTGCAAGGCACTGTACGTTCAGAAACATAAACCACATTAAACAATAACAAAAAAAGACTACAGGATGCTGACTTTTCCACCACTGCCCGTCGCTGTGTGCGCATGCGCTCAAGCGTTGCAATCTGTCAATGAAGCTGTCCAAACCTGAGCTGACTGATTGAGAGGGGAGAATCGTAAAAGCAATCTCATAAAAAAGCAATCAAATACAGATTTTTTTTTTTTTATTTGTGCAAAATGGGAAATACTGTAGTTGGCGTAAGAGAACTCCATCAGAGGTAACTGGGGACCCAAAATATATGAATTAAAATTAAAATAATGTCAAATACTTAGCAGAATGGGGAAAAATGGTTTTAAGGGTCAACCAACACAACCAGAGTGTGCTAAATTAGTCTGACAAATAGAAAAAGAATATCAAAACAATAAAAAGAAACAGGAAAAGAAAGGGATAAATGAAGCCAGACAGTGGCTGTGAG
>NW_018128071.1:392768-393406 GCF_001952655.1 Monopterus albus
GAGACAAGCATAATAGAAACTCTCACCCTGGTAGATAAAGAAGATGAAAACATTGTTATGAGCACCAGGACACCTCCTGTGGCAAACTACAAACTACCCCGGTCCCAATCCCCCCCACCGTACCCAGTTAACCCACCTCCACCCAAAAACCCACTTTATCCTCATCTTAGCGTAGTAGGGAAATAAAATCAAACAGTTTCACCCTTGTGCTACAAAGAGTTATAGGAATGCAAAATAGGGGAGTGCAATGTTGGGGAAGCTAGGCTATAAAAAATGCAGATAATGATAGCCCATATGAACAGCAACCGAAAAACACCTTCCTAAAAGGCTGTGTGCTCCAAAGCTGCAGTTTTATCACTAAACACATGATTGATTTGATTTGATTTGATTTGATTTATTCTTTTAAACATGTAACAACAGTCAATATGTCAACACACATAATTCCACACGTATCCACAAATATATTATCAATTTGCTTATACCTAGTACATTGAACGGAGTAGAAAGAAGTTAGACTTATCTAGTCCTACCCCCTAACATCATCTTATCATCATTGGTTTGCAAGCAGTATTACTACATAGATAATTTTGTTCTACACCACGCTAGTGATATACTAAAAACACCACACTCACAATGTT
>NW_018128071.1:400623-403280 GCF_001952655.1 Monopterus albus
TCTCTCTCAAATACTGTACATTGCCCTGCTTTAGGTATTTTTGAGTAGTTGCTCAGAGATCCTTATGGCTGAAACATGGTTTCTCTCCCCCATTGTGGGATTAATTGTGTGAGTAATATTCAATTGTTTTTGATTTCCTGGTTGTTTAGTCTCTGCTGCTGTTCCTGATTCTCTCCAGTGCTGCTTTGCCCTGTTTTTAAGTGCCTTTGATTTGCTGATTTGTGCTGTGTAAAATGTAACGTTCTGATGATGCTACTTGTGTGTATTGGTTCTAACGCTTTGTTGCCTTTATGTAACTGTGTATCTTAAGACTAAGTGTTCTATGTCGCGCTGCACGAAGTGGCAGCAAGTTGCAGCAGCTGTGTCCTCGTGTTCTTTTCCATGTTTTTATGAAGTCCTGTTCTTATGTGTTTGTTCTTATGGTGGTGTTATGTTGGTTGTTCTCTATTGCTGCTGTAACACAGAAATTTCCCCACTGCGGGATCAATAAGTGCCTACTGTTACTGTTACTTTTCCCATTTGGTAATTGGTATTGTTCTATCTGTATTTGACAGTTTATAAAGTTTAGATATTAGCTTCTTTGAGTTTGTGAATTTCATTATCTCAACTGCTAGCATGGAAAGTTGCAGGGGGTGGTTGATTATATTGTACTTTGTAATACTCATGACAGTGTCATGGCAACCGTATTCATATGCGTCGGTACTGTGGATGTGGTTTTAATTTCTGTGGTAACTCTGAGAAATAGTGGTTATAAAATCTGCCAGAATCTGCTGTCGGGTTCAGGTGATTTATTATTTGGCATGAATTTCAGTGCTTTATGGAGTTCATCCAAAGTGATGGGGGAAACTAAGGTATCAGTTTGTTCTCTGGATAGTGTTGGTAGTTTTATATTGTTTAGGAAAACATCTATTTCAGATGGCTTTGGTTCATGATCAGAAGAGTATAATTTGCTATAAAAGGCTTGAAATACATTGTTAATATCCTGTGTATTATGAACAGTTTTACCCACAGAGTCAAGTATGGATGTAATGATTGCCTTTTCTTTTTTACGTTGTAGTTGATTTGCCAGATATTTGCCTATTTTGTTACTGTTTTAAAACTGTTCATATTTATGTTGTTGATGAATTAGGAATTGTATTGTTTGTATAAAATACTTTCAAGCTGAGTTTTGAGGTGGTTCAATTGATTCTGTATTCATTCATTAGGGTTGTTTGAATGAACAGCTTTTTCAAGGATTTCAAGGAGGTGCACCTGTGGATGTATTTTAAGGCCTAACTTCAAACTCAGTACCTCTTTGTTTGACATCATGGGAAAATCAAAAGAAATCAGCTGAGACGTCAAAAAAGAAGTTGTGGACCTCCACAAGTCTGGTTCATTTTTGGGAGCAATTTCCATCATTGATCATCCGGCTCAGGCTTGTGCCCTTTATGCACTGAAATACCTCCAGATTCCTTGACTCTTGTAATGATGTTCTGCACTGTAGAGGGTGACATGTCCAAATCCCTTCCTATCTTTTTTTGAGAAGCATTGTTTTAAACATTTGAATTATTTTCTCACACTGTTACGGTTGAATCACCTCACCGGGGGGGTGAATGAGTGGGTTTATTGAGTATACAAACACAGTCATGAGCATATATGTAGTCAAAAAACCAGGATAGAGCAATGGAGGCTGAGGAGTCCAGGACAAGCAGATGAGTAGACAGGAGAACTGCAGGATCCAGAAGAATCAGAAGACCAGGACGGGCAGGTGAGTAGACAGGTAAACTGCAGGAACCAGAGAGGTCAGAGCTGACCTAGTGCTCGCCGTCAGATGCACACGGCTGGGACGGTCGCCGTCAGATACTCACTGCAGATAAACTCGCTGGGGGTAATCATGGCAGGGGAAGATCGCCAACTGTGTGGCCGCATCTACAAGAAAACAACCATAATTGTTGCCATTCACACAATCCGTCGTTACTTCCTCAACATGACCTCGTTAGCGTTAATGCTCCGGCAACAAAGAAACATCTGCCAGCGGTTTATGTAAGAAAGGAAGGTGATCAATGGAATATGCCTCAGCTGTGTGCTTCACCCAATGAGTCGCTGATTACAGAATGTGCCACAGCTGAGGTGCCGAACCTGCAGAATGAGAGAGCGGGAGAGAGAAAGGAGGAAAAGAGGCAGGTCATGCCGAGCAGACCTGACACACACAGCCATTGGCAAACTGTTGATCCTCAGCCATCTTTGCTCCTAAAGGGCTCAGCCTTTCCTGGATGTCACTTTTGTACCAAATCACAATGCAGTCACCTGTTGACATCACCTGGTTCAA
Source organism: Monopterus albus (assembly GCF_001952655.1). Classification (NCBI taxonomy): domain Eukaryota; kingdom Metazoa; phylum Chordata; class Actinopteri; order Synbranchiformes; family Synbranchidae; genus Monopterus; species Monopterus albus. Next base: position 402,932 of record NW_018128071.1, read on the forward strand.
ATGGTATTGTCATTTCATTGTTTTACCTCATTATTGGCCCTGAAATGCTGCTGTCCCTACTTTGTCTGAAACATTTGAGTGTTTATTTTGAACAAAGAATAAAATTGATTGACAGTGGGGCGTAAGATCGACTTAATGATTAGTTCCTAATTATGTTTACCTAATGATTCAGATGTAAAGAGTTGTGGAAGCTAGGCTAAGAAAGGCAGTGGATATCTGTGAGCAGCAGTATGGCATCATGCCCAGAAAGAGCACTACTGATGCAATTTTTGCTCGGAGAATGTTAATGGAGATGTATAGAGATGGGCAGAAGGAGCTGCATTGCATCTTTGTGGATTTAGAGAAAGCG
>NW_018128071.1:405778-406439 GCF_001952655.1 Monopterus albus
GTGAAGTTGTGTTTATCACCAGATTTATACAGAGGAATAACCTTTGCAATTTTCATATTGTTAGGGAACTGCCCAAGTCGAAATGACATGTTAAAAATATGTGTTAATGGTTTGCCTATCTCTTTAATTACCCATTTAACAGTTGTCATGGTGATACCATCACTATCACTTGACGTTTTGTTATCACATTTATTTACCATCTCTATAATTTCCTTTTCAACTATTGGCTCCAAGAACATAGAACTCATGTTCTTTTCAATTGTATTATTATTTCTAGTGACGGCTGAAGCATCTGTACAAATGCTTCTTCCTAAACTAGCACCAACATTCACAAAAAATCTGTTAAACTTATCAGCTGCATCCTCCATTCTGGTGACCGGTGTATCATTATCAATAAGGTATTGGGGTAGTTACACTTACTGGAGCTGTTTCTACTCAATTTATTTAATATATTCCAAGTACCTCTCATGTTATTTTTATTATCCTCCAATACTTTAGAGTAATATTGTTTCTTACATCTCCTCAGGATCTCAGTTAATTTGTGCTTGTACGCCTTATATTTTGCTTCCGTCTTTTTTGATCTGTCTTTTATGAAATCCTTGTATAGTGCATTCTTCTTTTTACATGCATTCTGTAATCCCTTACTTATCCATGGTTTCTC
>NW_018128071.1:406982-408596 GCF_001952655.1 Monopterus albus
TCTTATTCTCTCTGTTTGTGCATACCAAATCATAGCCTTCAAGGTCAAAATCCATTCCCCTTACAGTGTTGATCCAAGTTTCAGTAATAGCAATTATATTAAAAGAATGTTTTAGACTGCTAAGATAATGTTTTATGCTCTGAAAGTTCACGTATAAACTTCTGCTATTAAAGTGAATTAATGATAGCTTGTTTTCCGTCTTGACATTGCTGTTAAACTGCTCATCCGTGTAATATTTGCAGTTATTTTCAAGGTTCTTGAAAAAGTTTTCTTCAGGGTCAAAGCCTTCGTCCGTTTCATGATAGTGCATTTCAGTGTCTCCAATTGTGTTCAGTTCCAGATCCCGTCCCTCAAAATCTATTAAATTCTGCAGTAAATCACTGGCCTCATGTCGTCCATTAATCATGCTGGTTGTTGATGGTTCCACAGCTCATCTGCCATCACAGATAACAGTAAGCTTCTTCAGACATGAGAGGTTCCCGCCTCCCCATCATACTGTCCTTGTCTCGGCGTGCTGTTCCTTGGTCTGAAGTCTTGGTTCTGTGGTCTGGTCACCAATTTATCGTATCGCAGAAACGTTATATCTCCTCTTGCCCTAGCCTCTCTTACCCTCGGCATCAGCGCCTGCCTTCTCTTCCTCACACCCTCGGGGAAATCTTCATTGATGTAAATCTTGGTTCCCTTCAGCTTCCTGGCTCATTGCAGAATAGTTATCTTGTCTTGCAAGCAGTATTGAGGAAGAAGAAGAAGGTCAATTTAAGCATAATGTAATTAGGAACTAATCATTGCCTAATTATTTGGTTCTCATGTAACTAATGTGGAGTCCTACATTATAAGTTATAAGGGAAGTATTTATGAATGACGCACCTCATTCCTCATGTATTACTCGTGTTCCTCACTTGTTTCTTAGAAACTACACACATTTTTGTGTACTGTAAAGTGTTATTAATTACTTTGTTATAAAGTCTGCGATGGACTGGTGACCTGTCCGGGGTATACCCTGCCTTCGCCTGATTGCTGCCAGCACCCCCCCTCCCAAGATGTGGCCTGCAATTGGTGTATATAAAAAGTTTCTCTCAAGCGATCACCACCACCATGTTCTTATTTATAGTTTCTAAACCTTCAACCTTAAGGATATCTGGATTATTTTTATGTGCATCTTGGAAATGTCTTGCCATTGGATAATTCTGGTTACCGTTCGTATTTGCATTTCTATGTTCAGAAACTCTAAGTTGTCTGCAGGAACAAGATAGGCAATATACAACCAAAGTAGTATTACAATTGAAGGATTTTATATCATATACTGTATCTTGTGGGTCCTGAAATGAAAACATTGTTTGCAATCTTTTATATTAGCACAGTGGTTACAGCCACCACATTTCTAAGTACCCTTCAAATTGCGAGGAAGCCAAGTACCATTATTACTGGCTGAGAGAGGGCTATGTACTAACCTATCTCACATCGCAGGAGTTCTTCTGAAATTGATCTTGGGAGGACCGTGAAAGGCTTGGGGTAGGATCACTTTTATTTATGTTCTAATTACAATATATTATTCTTTTGTTGGAATTAGCTAAGGGACTATATTGAGTGACAAAATACACTGAGGATTTTCTA
>NW_018128071.1:414648-423053 GCF_001952655.1 Monopterus albus
ATGACCTACCCATATCTACAACCACATGTCACATGACCAAGTGAGGTCTCATGACACAATAAGACAACAGACCTGAACCTGTTACTATCACTGATCCAGTGAGATATTGTTGAATTGTCTGATACTACATAAACCAAGACTACAGTGCTTAGATTTACAGTATATTGTAATATTTATTCCCAGAAGTCAAGAACGAACATTCAGTCTAAAAATACATATCTTATTATGCATCTAGTGCATGTTCCATAAAAAGAAAAATATATATGCACCGTTTTGAATGAACTGGCGAAGATAGCCTGAGATGCGGCACTTTGTGTCAACAGAACAGTCATCATCTTCATCGTCCACTGTGTCAAAAGGCTAGGTGATGCGCTGAAGAAGAACCTTTATTGAAAACAGCAAAGGGTCAACTACATTTTACTACTATAACTTTTCCATCTGTGAGATGATGCTGGAATTAGCCTTTATTTTTGCAGAAAATAAAACTGAAATTATAATAAACATCACTTAAGAACAATCAAATAAAATCCTTCAGCTTTACAACAACAAAGCTTCCATTCAAGCCATTGATTCCTAAAGAGTTAGGTGTTTTATCAAACACACAAAATATATTTCATTCATTTGAGATTACCTCAGGAACAGGGTGTGAAGCTCCTTCACCTGGGAAGAGCAAGCCCACTGCATCAGGTCTTTTTGTTAAGACTGTCCACATTCCAGTCTCTTTGAGTCCACCTCGCATTTGTTTGGTTTGCCTGGTTATGCGACCAATTACCTGTTCATTTCATACATGTGTGAAAATTAAGATTACCTGTATAAACCATTATGACTGGTAAATTACGAGTATTACCTACTGTGAAGTCAAAGCTAAGGATCAAACATTATTTCTGATATTGAGTAGAAGGCTGAAGATTTCAAAAAAATATTAGAAAAAAGGAGCGTGAGTGGAGACCAGTTTTTTTTTTTAGAAAGTTAATCCTTATCAAGCAGGGAATCTACACAATTAATAGAGAGCTTGACACTTACCGCATGCATTAGCAGCTTTTCAAACATCCACCTCCTGTTATTTTCTTTGAGTGGGGGAAGGTCCCAGGCGGCAGCCAATTCTTGGACAGTTTGTTTGTCCTCTTGGGATATTTCTGCATCCCCCTCAAGCTAAAAAATATGATAAAAGGAAAGACAAAATGTAACCAATGGATTAAACTGTAGACCTGAGGTCACTAACAGGCAGACTGCGATCCGGGTCCGGACCCAAAAGCAGTCCCATACGGACCTACAACCAAAACAGGTTAAGATTTAAAATAAACTCTCTCATAAACAAACTAAACATCTTAATTTATTTACACCACCGTGTGTAGTTTCTGTCTCTCCGTAGTAGCATTAAAAAAATCTTCACTGCTCTGTGTATTGCAAACAGAGATATGTAGATCCACTCTGATGAGCACACACGGACACATGCGTGCACGCGCACGCACGCACGCACACAGATGAGCGCACTTCTACGAGCAAACAGTCTCATCAACTACGTGAAAATCAGACAAATATATGTAAACACAGGATGAAGATTATAATATTCAAGTTGTTATACTGACTGAACACCGTGATTCATATTGTCTGCCCATGACATCACAGCGTCTCTGTGCTCAGGCCATAATAATTTCCAAGGCAGAAAAGACAATGGCTCTGACTTTGCCTGAATCTAGCTTTAGTTCTCTTTTAGGTTAAAACATTGACCTCCTTTCTCTCTTATGTCAGGAGTGGCTAAACCTGCATTGGATGCTTTGTGTTAAATGTTATGCTTTTGAAATGTAAGATGGCTTTGTGGTGTCTTAAAAAAATGGTTCTGCACACTTGCAAAAATTAAATTGCAATACTTAACCTGAACAAAAGAGCAGAATGGTTTGTTACTTTGCACTAAAATACCTGAAAATACAATTCATTCAAAATCTTGATGAATTCTAAACCAATTGTTAAGATGATTCTTACCAGTCTGATGGTTTCTCTTATATCCAAATCTGGACAATCTTCTATAGTCACAGTAGCGGTTTCAGGAGTTCCACCAAGCAGCACATGTATGAAGGCAGGGCTCAGGTCTGACAAACATGGTCCCCCATGAAGGAATGAGTGCCCGAGCATTCGGCCTACCATGAGGAATATGTCGCTCTCAATAAGAAAATGTGAGGCTGAAGGCACCAAATGCCCAGGCTCACCATCAAAGACACGTGTGACTTCAGTGTTCGCTAAATATAAAACAAAAATGAAGTAAAAATGTATTAGTTTATACTTATTAGCTGACCAACAGTCATTACTTTGTTTTTCATTAGATACCGGTACATGTAATTCATTCTAACAATATAACTCACCTGGTACATCAAACTGGATAAAATGAATTAAATTACATGACAATTTTACATTAAGTGATAGCAATATACATACCAAAGTTGATGTTAAAACCAGATTTCATCTTATCTATACACGTGGAAAAGAAAAATCGATTGACCCCCTCTCCAACAGCAGTATCACCTGCCAAAGGATTGTAACTTTAATATTGTAAAACAAATGCAATTTGTTCATCATCATCATTTATGAGTGTTGATACCTTCAAGTCTGCAGTTTAATGGCCTTGCCCAGTCAATGTTGGGGCGTTTATAGAATAGCATCAGTGCCATATCTTGTTCTGCTAGACTTTGTCTTATGTCCATACTAAGACACAATGGAGTCTCCCGTAGATGGTTTTGAAGTTGGGAAAGACGAAATTGAGAAATGGCTTTATCAAGGTAGCATACCATATAAAAACAACTATTAATTTTAACTTTCTGGGCTTAAATCCATTTGTCACAGAAAACAAAACAACTGTTCCCTACCAGAGGCTTTATAAAGAAACCATCCACCAGTCACTGTCCTCATTTTAGGATATAATATTTTCAAGACATCACATATCTGTAAGCAAAAGGATTTTAATTAGGTTTATCTGCTAAGGAAACAATGTCCTTCATAATATCCATGTAGTAATTATAAATACAATTTTACGTATTTATAGTACGTGTTTTACCTCCTCATGAACTGCGCTTTCATCAAGTCTGGCAGTCTTGCAGCCCAAACCTGACTGTGTGTGTAACAGCTGGTCAGGTTCATTAGGAGTTTTTTCAGACGTACATGGCAAAAGGTAAAACTGAATATCCATTGGTCTTTGTTTTTTTGCGGGCACCAGAGGAACAGCAGGAAAGCGTCTCTTTCCTTTGCCCCTTGAAAATAATCCCGGAAAAGATCTGAAAAATACATTTAAAAAAATTTCAATACATATTTTTAATTACCTCTACTTAATGAATTATGCAAATGTTTTTCAGTCATATCCATATACAGTATGCAGTACTGAACCTGGTCATTTCTGTTTGGACTGAAGGTCTTGGCACTGGATGAGATTCATTCAAACCACCTCCATTTATTCTGGAGATTGGCAGCAACCAATATTAAGTATTAACAAAATAATGGTCAATTTGAGCATGTGCTTATGATAACTACAAATGTCTAGATATCATACCTTTCACTCTGAACATGGGAAGTGCACGGGAGACTGGATGGTGCCCCTTCTCTCTGAGCAGTTAAGAGTGAAAGCAAATGCCTTAGTGACCTCTATTTCAGCATGGCTACCCTGCAAAACATGTCATACTAGACAGATTAGAGGCACCACTGTGCATCTTAAAGCTTCAACTGTATTACTTATGTCTGATATCAACTTATGTCTGCTTTCAACAGCTAACAATGTCTAATTTCAAAACTTATACGAGTAAATCAAGCCAAGGTAAACAAATGGTGCGATAAAATGTTTTAATCCATTCTTGATTCTACAGTTATTGCTGCAAGTAAGATAACATCATGATAGCATGCTACCATGGGTAAACACGTTAGTTGCATCGTGGAACTGAGCAGGTTTAGGGGGTGAGATAGACAGACAATGGCCGGACCCGCGCTTTCGAGAACGTGGCTGCGTCCGAAACCGCCTACTACCATACTGTATAGTAGGCGAAAAGCAGTAGGCGAGGCGAGTAGTATGTCCGGAACTACTTATTATGCTATTACATTGCTACTAATACTACAATTTTCGTCTTCCTAACCCTGAACATATGCACGTTAGTTGCATCGTGGGACTGAGCAGGTTTAGGGGGTGAGATAGACAGACAATGGCCGGACCCGCGCTTTCGAGAACGTGACATACAGAAACTGGCATTTTATCCGTCGCATTTCAAAGCGCAGCTGAGCACTTGTAGACTGCTGAAAGATAATGCTGGCCGGGGGGAGACATGCTAGCATGATGAATTTTATCTATGGCTGGCAACAACTTGCAGTCAGCAATACTGTGTGCGCCATGCTGCCCCCCATAACTAGCTAAGATAATTAAGACAGCCATAGCTTGATAGCTAGCTAGCTAAGCTAGTTGTGGACAGTGTTAGGTATTTTTAGGCAGATAGATATTGGTTAGATACTTGATGTATTAGAAATGTTTAGTGTAGACAGGATGTCTGGCTAATCATAATCGCAATCATAATATTTTCTTATGTTTAATGTCATGACATGTCACTAGATATCATGTCAGAATGTCTTAGATACACACCACACAATCACGGGGGTCCAACAACATCCATAAATAAAACTCTTATATCGCAAATCACAAAATCTATCAGACAATATTCATACCTAACACAACGTTTTAAAGACAGTTATCACTTACCGGCGCGCTGCCCTCCTCCGCCATCACTTCGAAAATCACAGGTGAAACCTTCCACTCCTCTGTATGTAGTAGACATTCGCGCCTACAGGGTCACATGACTGACCTGTGTTTACCCGATTGGCCAGGGACACGATCGATGGCATTGTCGCTCGATTGCTACTGCCCAGTGTCCCGGATGTTGTTTTGAATTTTTGCACTTGAATTTCAGCACCTGAATGTCACAGTCTGAATTGTGAGTTGATTGAACTTTCTGGTTCTGAATAGTGCTTCTTGAAATAAACGCATTGAATATATTTTTTGAAAATTAGACATGTACATTTTTATATTTGAATTATTTAAATAATATTGGTGTGGTTTGAAATCAAAATGATGTATTTTTCTAACTTGAAAATCTCTACTTGCAATTTCACTGCGTAAAATTCAGAGTGCATTCATTCAGAATATAGAATTCAAAGTATAATATTTCAGAACCTATTATTCAGATGCTGATATAGATTCAAATCTTTATGAGGCCGTTTTGCTTCCATAATTTTCTTTCCTTTTTCTCATGGAGTTCAGATCTAGAAATAGACTGAGCTCTTTTATGAGCATCCTTAGTTTGGTAGCTTCTCTGGGCAAAACAATCTGTCATAACTATGGCCTACTTTTCATTTGTGATCTGTATCACAAATACGGTGCAGATGCTGAAATTGTCCAAATGATTATTGTTTGTGAACCATTTAGGATGAAAACTGCTTTTAAATTTGTCTTTTTATCTGTCATTTTTATGGTTGCCTCCATAGTATACAATGGAGGCAACCATCCTCTCCCCTGAAGATGGCAAGATTCATCCATGCATTATCTATACCGCTTATCCTAATGAGGGTTGAGGGGGACTGGAGCCAATCCCAGCTGGCACTGAGTGAGAGGCAGGGTCCACCCTGGACAGGTCACCAGTCTGTCAAAGGGTTGACATGTAGACAAACAACCACACACACTCACACTCACTCCTACACGCAATTTAGAGTCACTGATCAGCTCCATGTCCTTGATAAGCCGATGTACCAGAGTCAAATTCCTCGTGTGTCAGACACACCTGGCCAATAAAGCTGATTCTGACTGTGGGCGGAAACTGGAATATGGTAACATCTCAAATATTATGTCATGGCTGCTTGCTGCTCTCTCTCTCTCTCCTCCTGGCAGGTAAATGGTGGTTCAGGTGTGGCTGAAGCAGCTGCAGCTAATCCGCTCCAGCTCCAGCTCCTATTTTACCAGTAAGCAGGAGTTTCCTGGTTGCCAGTCCATCAAGGTTTCTTCCAAGACACTTTGGCCCTGCTTTTCTATCCAATGAAGAGAGTCTTTATTTCCCGACACTGTTTCCATTTACCTGTCTTTATCATCTTCCCTCAATGCTGTGGTCTCTACAGCCTCAGCCAACTACCCTGTGAGTTTCTGATTTTCCAGTTATGCTGACTGTGTCTCCTGTTCCAGCATATCCTGCTGTGTGTTCCTGTTTGGCCAGCAACGCTATCTACCTCTATCTGTATTAATTAATATTCTGCTTAGAGTAGTCAATACTTAATTTAATTTTCCTATTGTTCATATTCAAAAAGTCATAAAAGAAGAAATGTTCCTCCTCAGAACTGGACCAAAACAACAAAAAATCATTGATGTAATGACCCCACCATATAATCTTATCACTAAAAATACTCCCATATATGAAATAATTTATCCATAAGCCATCCATTTTCTAAACTGCTTAGTCCCAAACGGGGTCACAGGGGGCTGGAGCCAATCCCAGCCAGCTGTGGGCAAGAGGTGGGGTACACCCTGGACAGGTCGCCAGTCCATTGCAGGGCTAACACACACAATCACTCCTACCGGCAATTTTTTAGAGACACCAATCAATGCATGTCTTTGGACAGCAGGTGGAAGCCGGAGCACCCAGAGAGAACCCACGCAAGCACGGGGAGAACATGCAAACTCCGCACAGAAAGCCCCCGGGTCGGCCGGGGGTCGAACCCGGAACCTTCTTGCTGTGAGGCGACAGCACTAACCACCGCACCATGCTGCCATTATCCATAAGCCCCAAAAACAAATTTGTTTAATTAGGAGCAAAGGAAGCTCCCATGGCAGTTCCACAATCTTGAATATAGTTGATCCTGGAAAAGAAACGCATGTTTTTAAATGTCCATTCAAGTTGTAAAATAAGCTCAGAAGGGGGCATGGAGTCCCTGGGTCAATCTTGTAGTTAATGTTGTAGAGCTCTCAAACCATCAGCATGATCAGTGTTTGTGTATGGGGATTCTATGTCCAATGTTGCCAAAAGGCCATCAGTAGAAAGCCTCATACCCTGCAAGGTTTTGAAAATATGTATGTGTTGTCCTGGATGTAGGAGGTCAATGATGCACCAAAGTTTTAATATGAAAATCTACAAACTGGGAGGTTGGTTCTGTAAGGGATCCATTGGAAGAAATAACAGTTTTTTATGGACCTTACACAACATATAGTATAAAAAGTAAGAATCCTAGGATGTTCACACCACAAAAAGCCCAGCTCTTGTTTTGTGATTCATTTAGCCTCCCTTGTTACAGTTAACATGCCTTTTCAAAGTTTTCTGTTTGTTTTCCAAAGCAATACATCTTTTGATAAAAGGCAGGCTTGTTCTATTGTTGTAAGGCCTCTTCAACATACAGTATTTATCTTTATCCATTACCACTACTGCAACACTTTGTCATGACTGTCTGATTCATAGCTGAATGAGAGGGGAAGACTGGAAAAAGACTCTGTGGACTGATCTGAGCTCTCTGCATCTACTTTTTAAATTGTATAATGATGGCACCCATGTTAATGGTGCAAGACTTTTATTTTTCCTGCTTGTATGTACCTAAAAATATAGATAGGCCATGTTTAAGTAGTTTTGCATGTGCTAAGGAAAAACAATCCTTGGTCCTCAACATTATAACCAGGAAATGTGTTCACACTATAATCTATAATGTGACCTTCACATAATTTTGTTCTCAAGGAAACAGCAGTATTGCTGACTTGACAAAAGCACTTTATGCTACAGTGCTATTTAACTGATGTAAATTAATGACCATAAATCAAACTGATATGAACTGCATCGAATTGAAATTAATGGGCTCGAAATTGACCTGACTCAAGAACTCAGTATCCATAGCCAGCTCTAATCTACAGGGTATGTGTTATTTTTTGTCTATGTATAATTATTGCACCTGGATATGATGTCAGATCTGTCAGATTCCCAAAGACCACCCAGAGATAACCCATCTTATGTGAAAATAAATTCATACATTTCATAATTCAGATAATGTAACAATAGATTATTCACAGCGAATTCTACAGATCAGTTGTGGATTTGAGGGTTTATTTTAAGTAGGTCTAGCTGTTAGAATACATTTGGGTACCTGTTCTTGTGCTTCCTAGTCAAGATCATTGTCAAGAAAATTGCTATGCATCTGTGAATGAAATAAAAGGTGGTCTGAACAGTTATCACAGTCCTTTTTTGGGTCCAAATGATCACCAAAACTGCCCTGTACTACTATCTGTACATGACCTTAACTGTGTCTATACACAAAAGACCCCAGTACAAAAAAAAAGACTAGTTACCAAGGAAAATTACATAAACTCTGTTTGAAGCTATGCTGGCTTTGTCTTCTTCTTCTTCTTCTTCTTCTTC
>NW_018128071.1:423459-424404 GCF_001952655.1 Monopterus albus
CTGCTTCCGGGCTGCTTGGGCAGCCTGGGGGTTGGAAGATCTCTGGAAATGTAATGTTAATTCTGGCCTGTGACTCTTTGAATAAACCAGCACGGTTATATTTTTTATATATCCAAGTGGTCTGAGTCGTCCCTCTGAGTTCCTGGTTTGAAAGAACCGGACGAGGCTTTATAATAGTATAGAGCCTTTAACCTCTTGCCTGGCAGCTCCATCTCCAACATACTTCTACCAATATAACCACTATCCCTCTTCTGTACATGTCCAAACAATCTCAATCTGGCTTCTCTGACCTTGTTCCCAAAACAGCCGACCTGAGCTGTCCCTCTGATGTGCTAATCCTGTCCATCCTGGTCACTCCTAAAGAGAACCTCAACATCTTCATCTCTGCTACCTCTATCTCTGCCTCTTGTCTTTTCCTCATTGCTACAGTCTCTAGCCCATACAGCATAGCTGGTCTCACTACTGTCTTGTACACCTTTCCTTTGATTCTTGCTGCCACTCTTCTGTCACACAACCAGCTGTATGACTATATGTATGCTGTATGATCAGCTATGCTGGCTTTGTGCTGGTAGAAAAACATAGCTCATAGTGTTCCAGTAAGGTGTTTGGCCACCATGTGACACCAGAACAGCATCATACCTTTTGATTCTCCAAGTCTCCGAACTCCACTAAAGAGAAGAACACCATTCTTCCAAAAGATATTCCCTCATTTGGTTTTTAAAGAAGGTGGCGGAGATGCTATTTAACATGTTAATCTGAGATCTAGTCACTGCAATGGCCATAGCATATGATGTACATCATTTTCATACTCATCAGTCCATTCACCAACCCCTCGTGGGCACTGTCATCCTGGAAGAGTCCACTCATTTATTCAGGTTTTGTCATGTCTATGCTGTATATGAATAGCTTTTACTGGGCTTTGCCAAGGTTGTTCTTCCTGACCAG
>NW_018128071.1:424425-428035 GCF_001952655.1 Monopterus albus
TGGTGATTAAGCTGCTGACCCCCCACCAACTCTCTCTCCCTCCATTCTTCTTCTTCTCATTCCATATTCTTTCCTTTGTTTTTATCTTTTTTTCTTTCTTAGTCCCATCAGTCTCACAGTTTTTGTATGAATAGGTCTCAATCTCTATCTAATCTCATCTTTATCTATTTCCCTATATCTAAAAATAGATGGCATCTGGATAATATCCCCCTTGTGCTCCACCCCATTCACTCGATTTATGCCAGTATCCACACAGGCTTGCCAGCACAGAGGCTCAACAGACCACAGCATCCAACAGTTAGGAACTCGGTAATCCTTTCATACTTGGCCATCTGGTGACTAGAGAATGACACTATCTGAAGGTTACATGGAAGAAAGTCAGTTGAAGTTGATTAGCTGTCAGTGAGAGGTCACCTAAAGGCTGGTGTTGCTAACATTCAGTAGATAAATGTTGGCAGGCCTTTGAAGTGACACCACCAAACACTGGGTCAGCACCAAAATACATTTTTATTAGTGGTGTGTATCTGTCCTCACAAGATTTGATATGTATTTCAATACATGGTCCATGATTAGATACAAAAGTGATATTGTAAAATTTGTGACAATATGACAATTTGTGACAATACAGTATGATTCAGAACAATTTCAATTCAGCAGATATTCGATTTTAATTTTGCTTTTATTTGAAAGATTATACATTAAAGTATCTGTTTAGGGTATAAAATTAAAAAGAGTGTTTCCTCAAAGCAGTTTTGTATTTTCAAGCAGCAAAAGCCAAATAGAGAAATGATGTCTACTCTTGTCAGCAAAGCTGTGAAAATGGGCCCCGGGTGGTAATGAAGGGTCACAGGTCACTGAGACAGCACTTGCTTTTGAAGACTCAGTGGCAGAGTTAACCCTACAGGAAGCAAATAAAAGTCCCACATGACCAAAAAGAGTGCCTGATGGAGATATTGGAATGCTCACTATTTAAGCATACAGAGCTTGAGGAGACAACAAATAGGCCAGAAGAAAATGAAAAAAAATGTCGCTTGATCCAGAGTAAAATGCATTCATGGCAAAAACTGTCCCGGTGTGGGAAGAGGAGTACATGGAGGGTCTGATAGTAAGCCTGTATTCGCCTCCCACACCCGGACTGATGTCAGAGGAACCAGCAGGTGTCTGGATTGGATGAAAGGAAGAAATGGATGAGAATGCAAAATATATGGTAGTGGATGAGTGGGAGGAGGAGTTGGAAACTGGAGAAAAATGAATAAGATATAAAAGCTAGAGGCATAAAGTAAGTAGTTATTATTAAGAATGATTATAAGATGTTCTTTATATACTGGAGTCATTGAAATGTGTAAAGCTAAAAATAAAAGTTATTGTATTGTAACATTAATTTTGATTTGATGATGGAAAAATATATAAAAGTGGCTTTGAAACTGAAATGAAATGTTTTAAGTAAGGAGAGAAATTGAGAAAAAAGAGAAATGGGGAAAAAAGAACACCAAGTCATGGTGACATTTTGTGCTTACAGGCACTGACTGGGTGTGGACCCAAGAGATAACACAATAGCTCCAGCTGACAACTATCCGAAGGCCAGAGATGGTGACAAGTGGTAAAAAGGAGAAGTCTGACTGGAGAAGAGAAGCCAGCCTAATTTTCAGAAATCCTTTAAAAACCACAGCAAAAAGATTAACAGACAGATTTTCAGCAGTTGCTGCTGGAGGCTCTGTTTGGTTTTTTTCTGAATTCCAGAGGACTGAAAAAGCCCAGAGAAGCAACCCGGGAAGACACCTTGACAATGGCTTCTGAAAGGGAACATATAGAGCCGCTACCTAGAGCAGGAAGTCAACAATGGATGTAACTGTTCAATAAGATTCCTCATTTCAGCAAGAAATGCATGTGTTCCTACCTAGAGGAATCGGCACTGGAATTGTGATTGAAAAACCACCAACTTGAACCAACCATCAACTCGTGATTAGTGAGAGATTCTTTGACTTTTATTCAGTAATGTGACAGCTCAATTGTAATAATTTTAATCAAAGTAATAGCCTAAATTAATGATTAAAAATTGCTTTTGTTGATTTATAAAGTTGTAAGCAAATCAAACAATATGTTGATAATTGATATGTTGCATTACTGCTTACTGCCATGCTGTAACTGTCTTTAATCTATATAAAATGTCTAAACATTTAAGCTCTCTTTACTGTATTATCTATATTATTATTTCAGTTATAGTAGAGTAGTAGATATGATGTTTACTACAAAGACTAAAATACAATTACCGGTAGTTAAATGTGGCTAGCCTTTCAAGAGTGAAGTAGTGATGGCTGATTATTAGAATCAGATTGTTGACTTAATTTTCAAACAGAATTTTATCAGAAGATACTTTAGATAATTTAGTCAGCTCTCCACTTATTACAACTTATATATTATGAACTGAGTGTCCATTCCTAACTAATGTTAGCTAAACCCAGTGCACTAAAATCATGTTCATAAGTGGCCAGTGTCACAGATTTTATGGGTTATTCAGATCAAACTTAACACTTTTTCAAAGAAGCCAAAGTATACTGGCTTTTAAAAACCTTCTCAGTAGAGTAACATCTGAAGGTATAAGGAGGTATCTGCCTATAACTGCAGATTGTTATTGTTCAGGAGCATTTGGGGTCTTGTCCTGAATTAATGACATGTAAGAGGAAGGTCTGCAGGGAACTCTGTTCATAGGTTCATGGTAGTCAATTACTGAGAGAATATCTCTGCCTAAAAAACTGAAGTATTGTTTGAAGCTTTGATAGGTTTCAAATATGTCACCTTAGTGTGAGAGGTTAAGCTGTGTTCTTATGTCCCGGGGTTAGCAGATCATGACCTTCAAACACTCATTTTAACAATAGTACAGGTATGTGCCAAAAAATTATAATATCGAGGAAAAGTCCATTTATTTCAATAATTTGTTTCAAAAAGTGAAACTTGTATGTTATATTAGTTCACTACACACAAAGTGAAATATTTCAAGCCTTTATTTGTTTCAATTTTGATGATTATGGATTAAAGACAAAAAAACCCAAATCCAGTATTTCACAAAATTAGAATATTTCATGTGACCAATAAAAAAAGGATCTTAAACACATGTTGGCCTTCTGAAAAGTGTGTTAATGTACTGTATTATGTCCTCAGTACTTTGTTGGGCCTCCTTTTGCATTAATTACTGCATCAAGGCGGCGTGGCATGGAGGCGATCAGCCTTTGACACAGTTGAGGTGTTATGGTAGCCCAAGTTGCTTTGATTGGCCTTCAGCTTGTCTGCATTTTTCGGGGTCTGTGTTCCCTCATCTTCCTCTTGACAATACACCAGAGATTTTCAATGGGGTTTAAGTCAGGCGAGTTTGCCGGCCAATCAAGTACAGTTATTCCATAGCTATTAAACCAGTGTGGATGTCTGATCACACCTCCCTGCTGGAATGTGATCTACACCGGGGGTCTGTGTGTATGTGTGATGTTAATTTGTATGTTAAACTGGCCAAGTGGTCATCTCAGGATGTCGAGCCCTCGGTCTCTGCAGGACATCCCAAGACAAAGCAGAACTTGCAATATGTTAAGTGGGTCTGTGTGTGAATGCAAAACAAGCC
>NW_018128071.1:428645-435024 GCF_001952655.1 Monopterus albus
TAAAAACTAATATAACATACAAGTTTCACTTTTTGAAACAAATTATTGAAATATATGGACTTTTCCTCGATATTATAATTTTTTGGCACATACCTGTACTTGCAAGGTTGGTGGAACTCCAGGTATAGGCTGCTCGACATAAGCGGTGCATGTTCTGCACTATGGGCATAATATTAGCTACTAACAATAGCACTATTGCTAGCTGGTTGCCTTTGTAACATTTCTTCTTGCAAGGTCCACGGTACTCCCGGTAGAGGCTACTCGACACAAGTGCTGCAGGTTCTGCACTCTGAGCTAGCTGCTAAAACTAGCACTGTTTGCTGCTGCAGCTATCTGTACTGTTCACGGCATTTGTCCTGGACCGGAGTCGTTAAGAAGGAGTCATGTTTGAACACCGGCAGGAGATGGCACACAACACACACACACTAGAGCAAAGCAAAGCAAGAAGTAATGGGAAACTTGCCAAATATTGGTTTATGAGGTCCATATTGATTTTAGGCCATTTTTATACTCATTTCATTGCATCTGTGTTTTCCAACCAGTGCAGCCATCAATCTGACTCTTGTATTGAATTTCTGATTCATATTGGTTTATCTTCACCCCCATAATTTTTATCTTTTCAAGACAAATCTGAAATGACTCAGTGAGTCATTAAATCCACAGTTTGGTATTCATCCAACACGAAACAACAGACAGACACAGTTAGTGATTAGCTCGTAGAGACAGTGAAGCATACAGTCCTGGCCAAAAATATTGGCACCCTTGCATTTCTGTCAGACAGCACACCACTTTTCCCATGTAACTGTTGCAATTACAAATTATTTGGTATTCTCATATTTATTTCTTTTGTTTGCATTGGAACAACACAAAACAGCAGAAAAAAGCTTAATCTGATACACTCCACACCGGACAGAATTACTGACACCCTCAACTTAATATTTGGTGGCACACCCTTTGGACAAAATAACTGAAATCAGTCACTTCCTGTAATCATCAGTGAGTTTCTTCCACCTCTCTACTGGAATTCTGGACCACTTGTCTTTTGCCAACTGCTCCAGGTCTCTCAGATTTGAAGGGTTCCTTCTCCCAGCTGCTGTTCTGAGATCTCAGAGATCTCTCCACAAGCAGCTCTATCTGGATTCATTGCTGGCAGCTTCAGAACTCTCCAGCTCATTGTCTGAAACCATTTCTGATGCTGTTTGAAATCTGCTTTGGGTCATTGTCCTGCTGTAAGACCATGACCTCTGACAGAGACCCACCTTTCTGACACTGGGCCCTACACTGTGCCCCAGAATTCACTGGTAGTTTTCAGATGTCATAATGCCATACACACAGTCAAGACATCCAGTGGCTGAAGCAGCAAAGCAACCCCAACACATCAGTGAACCTCCACCGTGTGACTGTAGGGACCTTGCTCTTTTCTTTGAAAGCCTTGTTTTGTTTTCTGAAAACAGTAAAATGATGTCCTTCACCAAAAAGCTCTATTTTAGTCTCATCTGTGCACAAGACAGCCTCCCAGAAGGATTATGGCTTCAGGTACATTCCAATCTGGCTTTTTTATGTTTGTGTCAGCAGTGGAGTCTGGGTCTCCTACCATAACATCCCTTGTCAATTAAATATCAAAATGCAACACTCAAATAAATTCTGAGCTGTTTTTAGCACATCCTGAGTGTTGGGTTAACATTTAAAGGGATCAGCTGATATATATACTGTAATGTGATAATGACACGATATGATAATAAAAATGTGAAAAAAGAATCCACTTTGCTCAGCCAAACAAACACTGTCTGTGTTGCAATTACTGGCAGGATTACGCAGAGTATATAACAAACACGGAGCTCAGTCAGCAACAGATTTGGAGTCATAATGGCTGCATGAATTTGAAATGAATGAACCTCTCTTAGAGAGAGAAGCATTCAACACACTAAATGAATAAATCTATGGCAGTCATGTTGCACTGGCATCTTGCAGGTATATAGTAATTTGACAAAGGTCAAGTTGATATGTGCTTGAATGCTTGAGCAGCATGCTCAGTCTAATATGAAGGTGAAATTAGTGCTTTCTGCTTCTGTAAATCACTCAGGTGTCATTTAAAATGATAGTTTTAATGCTTTCACTTAAGTGTTCTATTTTAGTGCTTCAACAATGACATACTGTAAGTATGTCCTTCAGAATGTGTGTGTACCTGGTCAACAGCTGGTCGGTAGGACAGCAAAGCAGCTGCTGTGCCGCTGACATGTCCTTGAGCAACACGGGGAGGTGACAGTGGTGTGGTGGGTAGAGCAGTCGTTTCCCAACCAGAAGGTTGAAGGTTTGAATCTCGGTGCCTCCAGTCCACATGTCAAAGTGTCCTTGGGCAAGACACTGAACCCCCCTGTTGCCCCTGATGGTTAGAGCCATCGGATGAGGTGGTGCCGCAGATGGCTGCCATTGGTTCTATACCGGAAACAAATTCCTTGTGTGTAACATACTTGGCCAATAAAGGTGATTATACTTATCCTAAGTACATATTACCTAGATTGCAAGGATCACAATTCTTAAAGACATTTTCTTCCTTCAGAATGTGTGTGTACCTGGTCAGCACTGTTAATAAACTCCAATGATGATACATTATTCATTCCATTGCCATTTTTCACTCCACCCACTTCCCGTGTGCACCCACAACAATCTCCCCCCCCCCCCCCCCCACTATTCCCACTCTTCATCTTTCAAAAAGAAATCCAAAGTGTAATCTAAAGAAGGTGCCATTGTCCTTCACTGAGTGCTTTCAGTAACTGGAGAGATGATGCCCCTTTTTTTGTGAGACAGTCAGCGAGTTGGTCTTTTGTGTTGTACCACAACACTCGCTCAACCTTCTGTGTCTGAATCAGTTCTTTGATGCTGCTTATTTCCAGGCGAAGTCTCTTCTCAGCTACTGACTTTGTGGACTTAAGTGCATCAACAAGTGAATGATTGTCTTTCACACAGGTTACTGGCGTTGCATGTTCCGTGTCACCAGCAGTGAGTTCAGAGAAAAGCATTGCCATAAACAGTGCATTATCAATGCCATCTGATAATGCGAGTGTTTCACCAGCAAGAGTGCTCCTCACAATCCTTTTGACCCTTTTTGACTGCCAGGAAAGGGGAGAGAACTTTCCATTTTCTCCCATTAGAACAATCAAGTGTCCACCTTGAGTCCCACCATCTTGGAGGTTGCCAAATGATGCATCACTGAACACAACCATCTGAAGTGCACTGTCTCTGCCCAAGTTTTGAAAGTTCAGTCGTACCTTTTTTGATGAGTTTGCACACAACTCTGTTTGCCTCATGAACAGTTTGTACAGTTGCATCCTTAATGCTTGAAGCCAAGCTACTGCCCTCAAACAGTACATCTGGTCTGCTCTGTCGTGCCACCCAAAGAATTTGACCAATCATTGATCTGAGCTGATCCTTTTCTTTCTCACAAAGAGGCGAGTTGTGTTCCACAGCTCGAGAAGGATCTATGAGTATGGGCTGTATGTGCTGAATATAGTTATCCTGGTGCACCTGCACTTTTCCTTTAGTAGTCTCAAAGTCCATTCCCACATAACCGAAGGTGTTGTGTTCCTCCCGTCCTACTTGAAACATTGACCTAAGGTGAGGTATCACAGTTGTAGAGAAGGTTTCTGTGCCTCCCCACATGAAGTCATCTACATGACAGGCAAGGACTCCCATAACGTTGCAGCTCTGATCCTTCCAAAAGAACACAGCCAGATCCACTCTAATCATTATTCCTCCCGCTTTTAGAATGATGTCTTTTACTCTGTTGTACCAGTATAGTGACGCATCGGCCAGACAATATACACACTTTTTTTAACTTCCATAATACCCCTTCACACTTTGCCTCTGGGGGAGGTTTAACATAGAGATCACGTGACAGCTCCATTCCCTGCAGAAATGCAGATTTTATATCCATGGAATTCAGGGTCCATTGCTTTTGACAAATAACTGCCAAAAGAAGCGGAAGTGATTCAGAAGCACATGTGGGCGAGTCCTTTTGTAGCTCTGAAACCTTCAGCTCTTCAAAACCATGAGCCACCAACCTGGCTTTAGGCACCAAGCCATATACAGTCTCTTTTAGAGTGCAAACCCATCTGGTTGAAATGCACTTTTGTCCTTGATCCTCAACTTCCTCAAATATTTTATTGTCACTACAGTTTTTTTTTTCTCATTTTGTTTTGCTAAGTCAAATGTGACATCTTTTGTTATCAGAATATCTTCACAATCTGTGGTGTCAGCATTATTGACAAGGCTCAGTTTGAAGGTTCTCCACATTCGACATATCCACTGATTTAGTGGTCCCTGCAACATCAGTGGGTTCAGTAAGCAAAAGATTGTACCAGTTTTTGTATTTACCCGTAGCTTTTCCTGCACGCCCTTGTACTTTAGCTGTATGTAAAATACTGTTCTCACCATCTCTGTATTTCACAATCTGCCCTGCTTTTAGCACAACACTGTTGTACTTAGCTCCAACATTTATCTCCGTGTCTTCACTAGGATATGGCTCATCATCAGCCTGTCCTCTTAATGGTGACTCCTGTGCATTCGGTGTGTGTCACTGGATGTTGCAGTTCTGTTTCACGTTTCTATTTGTTCTCTGTTGTCAGCGTCCCCTTGTCTTTGTGTATGATCCTCAACATTTACTGCATCTGTCTATGTGACAAGCCATTCCTCATGCTCTCCATTCACCTTTTTTAGTCTGAGCCGGTGCACTCTGATGCAGATTCCTCCATGTCTGACAAACACCACTGCACCATCCTGACCGATGACAGTTCCTGGTCCTTTCCATTCAGCACAATCAACCCTTTTGTAGAACACTTCGTCACCCATGATGTAGTTTTCATCTGAATTACACACTTGTACTTGCTTTCTTAATGCTCGCCGAATCCTCTCTGAACACTCTGCTTCAGCAAAAGCCTTTCTTGACACATGCAAGGCAGAGATACAGTGGGTATGGAAAGTATTCAGACCCCCTTAAATTTTTCACTCTTTGTTATATTGCAGCCATATGCTAAAATCATTTAAGTTCATTTATTTCCTCATTAATGTACACACAGCACCCCATATTGACAGAAAAACACAGAATTTTTGACATTTTTGCAGATTTATTAAAAAAGAAAAACTGAAATATCACTTGGTCATAAGTATTCAGACCCTTTGCTCAGTATTTAGTAGAAGCCCCCTTTTGAGCTAATACAGCCATGAGTCTTTTTGGGAATGATGCAACAAGTTTTTCACACCTGCATTTGGGGATCCTCTGCCATTCCTCCTTGCAGATCCTCTCCAGTTCTGTCAGGTTGGATGGTAAACGTGGGTGGACAGCCATTTTCAGGTCTCTCCAGAGATGCTCAATGGGTTTTAAGTCAGGGCTCTGGCTGGGCCATTCAAGAACAGTCACAGAGTTGTTGTGAAGCCACTCCTTCGTTATTTTAGCTGTGTGCTTAGGGTCATTGTCTTGTTGGAAGGTGAACCTTCGGCCCAGTCTGAGGTCCTGAGCACTCTGGAGAAGGTTTTCGTCCAGGATATCCCTGTAATCCTTCACATTCATCCTTCCCTCGATTGCAAACACTGTCCATTTGCATTACTTTTCTTTGCCAACTTTCATCATGTCCTATTTGTAGTATTTTAACCAAGTATCTGTCACGACCCAGAAAAATCAGAAGTACTGTACCACTCAGATACTTAATATCCTCCCATTTGTTGCTGTTTGCACATATTGGGAATTATGCCATCTTCTGGCATTTCCAGTGGTGTAGTTTCACCAGCCGTTTTAAACTTACAAGGAAAGTTGGCCTCATGGAACTTTGTAATGGGATTTGGGCATTCCCTCCCCTTGACTGTAATGGTTTTGGACCTCCTGTATTGTTCAACTTCTTGCTGCAAGACAAGAACGAATGAAGCAAACTAAGTTCAGTTATCATAACAGACGGTGTAAACATGAGGGAAGAAGAACACATCCAGCTGTAACGGGGGGCTCTCTGACGTTACATACCGGAGCCTTCCGGGCAACGTCAGAATGCTGCTGATAGAAGTTTTTCTCAAACTTCGGGAGCTCGTCCAGGTTCCACTGCTTCTTCCGCAGTCGATCGCCGGGATTTCCGAACTTCCCTCCACCTCCACCTCGGTTGCCACCAAAGCGAGGGGGTCCACCGCCATAACTGCAAATAAAGTCGGCTTTACAGGTCAGACTGTGTTCAGACCAGTCATTCACGACGATAACAGTTTAAAACCGAGTCCAACCTTAGCTGCGTGAATATGATAAATGAAACAGCTGCCATATACTTTCCAGCCAGCAGAGGAACAATGGAAAAACAGCCGGCATTTTGTATCCGCTTTCACACTGCCACATGGCGAAAAACCG
>NW_018128071.1:435307-452134 GCF_001952655.1 Monopterus albus
TGCAACCCATTCACTCTTTGTAGTCCCTTCTAGTGCTGGGGGCTTATCAGTTAGCACAGAGGGTAAATTGGGATTCTGATCAAACACTAACTGATGAGGACTGTAACCATGGACGCTTTGCAGCGTGTTCTTTGCCATAAGAGCCCAGTCCATTGCAGTGTGCCAGTCACGTGTTGCTTGCCTTCACTTTCTTCAATATCTCTAAGTGTTTGATTGTGTCGTTCCACAAGCCCATTGCTCCACGGGCTGTAAGCAGCTGTTGTTTTTATCTCTATGTTGAAGTTTTCTGCCATATCTCTCACTTCATCATTATTAAACTCTCCACCATTATCACTAAACGGATTTTTTGGTGGACCATGAACACTTATCCAGTCATGGATGAAATGTTTTATTATTTCAGATGGCCTCTTCGTAGTCAGGATGCTACCAGCACTGAACCATGTGAACTGATCAATAATGTGGAGATACCACACACCTGGTTCGAGTTCATGCAGATCCACAGCTACGGTTTCATTGTACTGTGATGCCAGTGGCATACCAACTCCAGGCTTTAGTTTAGCTTTACCATGCCTTTGACACACTTCACAGTCATTCACAATCCTTTGCAAGATTACACTGCACTCAGAGACCTTATTTCCAGAGCTACTGAGAAGTCTCTGTAATTTGTCAGCAGGAGCGTGGCCAAATTGTTTGTGAAGTTTGAATAGGATTTTGTGCTTCTCTTCAGTGCTCTTTTTGTCTGTAATGGTCAAAATCTCCTCCTCTGAAGTACTTGTCAAAATCTGCTCTCCACACTGAGTGTCTTCAGGTCTTTGCTTCTTATTCATTATGTTCACACAATAGTGGCCTGAGCTAGTGAACTCCAGCTTCACAGGCTTGTTGAACATCACAGCTTTATCTTTTTCCATGTCTAACACCGTTCCAGCTCTTTTCAAAGATGTTTTGCTCAATAGCAGTGGGATATTTGCTGGCACAACTTCTGTTTCAATTTTGCACTTTGTTTGTCCAATTGTTGCTGGAATTTTCACCTTTTTCACTGAATACACCACTTTCCCATCTCCAAACTTGAAAGGCCTATGGCTATGTGTTTCTGTCTTCTTTAAATTATGACTCTCATCTTGGCTCAGATCAGCTGTGTATTTTTTTAACCATTCCTGTCCACATACAGTCCGTGTGCATGCTGTGTCTATTATTGCTGTGCCAAAGCACTCAGTCATGAATATTTCTGCTTCAGATAATGTCTCTTTTGTGTACAAAGTAATGTTACACTCTTCAGTATCCTCCGTTTCAATATCTTTTGTTAGTTTAACCTGTTCACCTCTGTGTGGGCAATCCTTGGCCCAGTGGAAAGTGCTTTGACACACTGCACATTCTGATCTGCGGCCATACCTATCAAGTGGTTTGTTCCCGGAAGCGGTGCCTTTTCCTGTCATTTTTTGAAGCAAACTTATTTCTCTGCCATCTCTGCTCTGCTATGCAGGCTGTTTCTTTGTTGATTCCAACTGTTGGGGTTGATACGTTTCCTGTAAAAATCCTCTTCAATGCGGATTTCATAGATGCATATGTCAGATCTGCATATGCTGTCAATGCTAGCTGTCGCTTCTTCATCTCCAAGCATGCTGTGTCTAATAGCTTGAAAGCTAACACTGCATCGCGAAGTTCCATTTTGTACTTACGCATTCGAGAGTAATGCTGTTCAAAATCAATAATGTAATCCGTCATGGAAACACTACTATCCCTCGTAATCCTGTCAAAACTCGTGTAAGCTTCGTAGGTCCGATCCTTTTCTTCTTTAAGGAACAGATCAAGTTTAGTCAGCAAAGTGGTCATGCCAGTGTCTTTGTTTAAGTCATCTACCGGTATTTCCATCGCTGTCTCTCGCGCTCTGCCCGAAAGCGCCAAAACCACGGCAAGCGCTTGTTTACTCTTTTCCAGTCCGGTAACTCTTGTCCATATTCCGACTTCATTCTTCCAGCTTTCATATAGCTTCCCTTCTTCGAAGGTTGGTGGTACGGTGTAGTTGGAAACCATCCTCTGCTACCAATGTTAATAAACTCCAATGATGATACACGTGCAGTTCGGTTCAACTCCGTTTATTCATTCCATTGCCATTTTTCACTCCACCCACTTCCCGTGTGCACCCACAACAATCTTCCCCCCCTTTAATGCACTTTGACTATACGGGATAACATTAGCTAACACAAAATGCAGACCATAAAACACTGAACATAATAAATGCAATCCGATGGTCCAGTAACTTAATAAATGTAAATGACAACTTAACAAGCACCTGGTCGGTAGTACAGCTGAGCAGCTGCTGTGCCACTGAAATGTCCTTGAGCAACACGGAGAGTCCTTGCCAGATTTGAGCTGACCTTCTGCTATGACCTCTCTGGATATGAGAGAACAAAAGGAGAAGTATCACAAACTGTCACTTCAAATCAGTGTCTAATATACACATTTGTTTGTGTGATCCTGAGGTAACGTTAAACATGTGAGACACACCGATGGCTGTGATTCACACAAGTAAATGTCCAAGCTGAAGGTGAAAGAATTTTTGAAGGACAGTGGCTATAGTAGTACTTGATATACTGTGTGTTTCAGTGCAGCTCTTGAGACACAGTCTAGACAATAATTCCCAATGGATGTCTGCTGGTACAGATTTAGGTTGTTTTGCTCTGTTTCCAGACATCTGGGTTGGCCAATAATAGACACTGTCCTTCTTTATGAAAAAGTGTGATTCCAAATCACAAACTCTTAACTGATCCAAATGTCCCTGTGTCTCCGGGTAAACAGCCAGCAAAGGTACTCTTCCCACTTGTAAAATATTAATCTGGCTTATGGTCAAAACACAGTTTGTTCTTATTTTTGAGCATCAGCCATTTACTCTCTGTGAAGGGAATATACTGTATTTTCAGAGCAACTCTGTTGATAGGATAGTGCCTGTATTGTGATTGACAAATTAGACTAATCTACAGTGTTCTTAAACACTAGGTGACCGGGCAGTACAGTCAGCCTGTTTTTAACCACAAGAATGCATATGTACAGCACAACACTCAGTGGTTTCATGCTATTCCACTCATAGTTAGTACCAATTTTTATAAAAATATACTGCAAATATGCTTGCTAGACTTGAAGAATATACAGAAATGTAATCCTGCAACATACAGTATTCCTGCAATTACACATTGTTGATAGAATGGGAAGAACTGGAACATACATTCTCTTCATCCTGGGGGTGTTGAGTATAAGTGAAACCAGATACAATCAGACTGTATAGCTCCTTTTAAATTAGCTGAACTGAGTCTATTTTTGTTCACTGATGCATCTGCACTTCTTTTCACCAAGTGATATCTTACACTTGTAATTACAACTTGAAAGCTGACATGAACCTTTTCTCTAACTTGGTTGCATGTAATTATGGTCTATATCATGTGAAAGCTACACAGCTGTAGAAAGAGAAGAGGAGAGTCATTGAGTCAGACTCAGTAATGGCTGTAATATTTTTCTAAAGTTTACTGCCATTACACATTTGCTGTGAATCTATAAAACAAAGCAAACATATTTTTGGGAGGCTAGTTATTAGCTAGCTAGTAGTAGCCATGTCATTATCAGTGTGTGAATGTTGTGTGTGAATGGGTGAATGGTGTATCATCTCCTGTAAAGCGCTTTGGCCAGTGCAACACACTGTGTAAAAATGCGCTATATAAATACAGTCAATTTACCATTTACCATTAATGACTAACACTTTCGGGCATTACCAAGTCCTACAGGTATAGCAGCAGCTGTGTTTGATGCCAGTGCAAAATAAAGTGGACAGCAGTGGTGTGTTTGTGTCTTTTCAAGGTTTTCCAATAAATCTGTTTTCTGTCTGGTAAGTCCAGCAGACTCATTATTCAGAGTACTCTACAGGATGTTTTATTCTGTCCTCTGCTTTGTCCTCAGCCTGCTTTCTATCGTTTCCTCCCCTGACTCCTCATCTTCACTGGTTTCTAGGTGAAATGATGAGAGAGCCTGTCCCTTCACAACCTATTCTCTATCAACACTTCATGCAAAATAAAGGACATTATAGCATTTAATTAGCTGAAAGGACTTGTAACAAATATTGTTAATCCAGCCTGACTTGATCTACTTTCTGCATGTCTCTGAGCACCAACACAATTAGGAAAGAAATGATTACTACATGTGGAAGAAGTACATAGAAGAGACAAGCTGCTTGGGTGCATGGGGGATTTATTCATGAATCCATTTTAATGCTGTGTATGGTGTATATGAAGAGGCAGCATGGGGACAAGTGCCCAAGTCCTTTTTCCTAAAATGTCCAACCAAATGTCTACTTCCACTATATTTGTATAGCCATAAATACATTCACATACTGGATAAGATAAGGCTTACTTTTGACATAAATAAGCAAGTAAGTAAGTAATTGGGACCATGATATCAGCTATTCTATCTGTCTATCTCGAGTTCATTTAGTGCCTCACTCTTATTGCTGATGTTAGCAGTGGGGGGAATGTATGCAGTTACAAAATTATGGGGTGGTTGCTCAATAAATAGAAAGGCTGGCACTTGATAATAAACTTCACCAATGGAGCCAACAGCAGCGTCCTGACACCAAGTGCTGCTGATGTAAACACAAACTCCCCTTCCGCGAGTTTTACCTCATCCACAAAGACTCATTCGGCTCGGTAGCATGTTAGCCCAGCTAGCTGAATAGCAATCTGGTATGTTGTCATTGAGCCATGTCTCCGTAAAATTGAAAACACAGCAGTCCCTCACATCACACCGTGCAGATATCAGGAGCTGTATGTGGTCTATTTTGTTGTCCAGTGAGCATACATTGACAGTAACAAGGGATGGTATTGCGGGTCTGTGTGGGCTAGCTGCTAGCCTGGTTGCCTCCCTGCTTGCCCTGCTTCTGTTTTTGTTCACACTGCTTTTGGCACCTCCTCTCAGGCATTGGTGTAGCTGGCGTGTCCAGTGATGTTGGAATCCGGCATAAAACCTAGGCCCAGAAGTACCTCTGTGACTACCCGGTCCAGGTTGAAATGTTTCAGATTATTCCCTATGTCCATTAGACAGTGGCGACTGTATCTTGGGAGCAACATAGATATTGAACTACGCACATCAAAACATAAACATGACAAACGTGAACACACACTAGAACACACATTTTTAGGCACACAACTAGGAGAGCGAGAAGCCGCTGCATTTGTATGTGCCGCCATCTTTCTGCATTATTGCAGCATCCAGCTCAAAAGGGGAAATTCAGGCTCCGGCAGCAACAAGAAACCAGTCTGGAGGGTGAACTCAGGATCAGACAGAACACGGAGGCCACTCGGGTGGAGGATTCTGGAGCTTAGACAGGAAGCTGAAGAGGCCACTTGGGTGGACGACCAGCAGGAGGTTGAAGAAGTCTCTCGGGTGAACGACCCTGGGACCAGACAGGAAGCTGGCCAGCGCAGAGCAGGTTGGTAGAGCTGAGACGAGGCTTGGACAGAGCAGGTAGGTGAAGCTGGAGATGGCATGCCGTGTGGGAGCTGGATGAGGGTGGAGTGAAGCAAGCAGACTGAACTGGGTAGGAATGAGGCAGGGTGGTAGCAACAGAACGAGACTGGAAAGGAACTGGACCCGGTCAGGAACTGGAACAGGAGTGGTGTCAGTGTCCCAGCTGATGCGCTCGGGTTCAGGAACAGAGGCAGTGTCAGCACCCTTGCTGATTCGCTCAGAAACAGGATCAGAGGTGGCATCAGCATCCCAGCCAACCCGCTCGGGACCGGAGCAGGAGTTGGGTCATCTGTGCTAACAGACCATGGGACAAGATCAGGCATGGTTTTGACCCACTCAGGGGCAGAAGTGGTGGTGATGTCGACCCACTCTGGAGCAGAGTTGGTAGTGGCATCAACCTGCTTGGAACTGGACCCTGTGATGACAGGAACAGGAACAGGTGCTGTGTCAGTGTCCCAGCCGACCTGCTCGGGAACAAGAACAGGGACTGGAACCCCAGTACCAGTCTCTTCATCAGCCCACTGGTGAGCTGAATCCTCGGCGGGGACATCTTCATCGGCACACTGAAAAATGGAAGCTTCAGCAGGGACGCTCTCCTCAGCACACCGGGGAACAGCTGCACCAGAGAGAACATTGAACCCAGTCCCCTGGAGACCGGAGACTAACTGGTTTGCTCACTGCCTCCCTCTCTGGCCTCTCCTCCTGGGGACAGAGTGTGACATGGGAGCAGGCAAAGGTTGGGGCTGCGGTTCCGGTGCAGGCTGGCGGCAACCCCTCCTCTGGGATCTCCTTCTCATGATAACTCCAGGACGAACTGCCAGTTGAGTCTCAAGGTGATTGTACTGTCACACTGTCGCATTACAAGTTCTAAAGAAAGAAACCTTGCTTTACTGTTTACCTCCTTTTAATCTTGCAGCTGAACCACATCATCACATCATCATCACATCTTTCAGCCTTAACAAAGCCTAATGAGCCTTCTCATTATCACCAGTATCTGCCTTACAACATTTGAGCCTATCCTTATTCCCAGGGTGTCAAATACTGACAATATGTCAGTATCCAGTTAACTGGACACCTCTCTGATTAATCACCTGACCAGTCAACAATTTAGCTCAGATCGGATGGATTTCTGGCATGTCTTGCTGGTGCACGATCCAAAGTTATTTCAGTGCAATTGTGCAAGTATAAAGACAACATAACAACATGGCACAGATGACATATAACATTTTGTGGGCAGAATAAACTGAAACGGGGCCATAATATAGTCTATATTGTATATGGACAAGGCTAATCGAGCTCTGGTAGTATCAGACTGTACAATGTGTCATGACCAACAGCAACAGGAGAAATACTGACAGCAGGTTACCGCTCCTGTGCACAAATTAAAATGGCTAAAAGTAACACTGGTTTTCTTTTGGTTGACCGAATCTTTGTTGGAGTTGTCAGTGACCACACCCTCTCAGGGGTTCTGTTTCAACATCCAAAGTGAGTGACATGCTGTGCCCAACTGAGTGAAAGTACAGTGTGAGTAGTGAAGTTGCAGATTATAGCTGCGCGGGAGGACTGATTAAAATGTAAATAGTTAGCACGTACATGATAAATTCACACAGTCTGCCTTGCTTAATTTAAAAGCACGTAAGATGTCTGAAAACAGGAAAAATATGCACGCGTGTAACCTCATTGCCAAGGATATATCTGATGAAAGAACTGCTTTTTCAAAATGGATACATCAGTAGATGTGTAATCAGGAACAGATGTAAGGATAAGGATAATCACCTTTATTGGCCAAGTATGTTACCCACAAGGAATTTGTTTCTGGTACAGAACCGATGGCAGCCATTTGCAGCGCCACCTCAACCGATGGCTCTAACCATCGGGGGCAATGGGGGGGTTCAGTGTCTTGCCCAAGGACACTTTGACACGTGGACTACCGGCACCGAGACTCGAACCATCAGGTTGGGAGACGACTGCTCTACCACTGCACCACTGTCGCCTCAAAGAAAGAATAGTTAACACTATTGAAACCGACAGAATTCAGCACCCCATAGACAAAGGTGCCACTGCTGAAACCCAGGATCAAACCAGGGACCTTTAGATCTTCAGTCTAATGCTCTCCCAGCTGAGCTATTTCAGCACACACGTACTGAGGCATTGTGTATGTAAGAGCATATTACATTGCAGACATATGAACAGTATTTCTCCTTTGTGTAGCCTTGACATTTCTCTTCAATTGTCGTCCATTCTTTCCCCCAGTGAGTTATGTTCTCCATCCCGTCAAATGAAGTTCATATTCATACACCAACTTATTATCAGAACCAGTTTGGATAATATCTGCAGCCTCACTGTAACCCAGCACACACTGGGCACTGATTAGACAGCCATTTTGGGCTGAAATAAGCTTATAGGTTGAAGCAAGCAGGTTATATCTGTGGCTTAAGTACATCAGGAAAGAGCCAGGTGAGAGGCAATGTGCAAATGAATGAACAAAAGAAGTCATTTGTTTTATTTGGCCCATTTTTTCATTGCAAATAGGTACCATACACCAGATTAATTTTTGACTCACTAAATAACAAAACCCTGTCACTCGTAAGGGAATCTGGGCAGGGGGAAGGTGGATGAGAATGCTTATTATTTTTATTTTAATAGCCTTTGAGATATTGTATTACCATTCTTTTGCTTGCCTTTGAAGCTTTGCCACAGAAATAACTAATCTGGCTTGGTTCAGTGCACTAAGTAATGGCTGCCTTTTCCATTGATGGCATTGTGCTTTTATTACACTGTCAACTTGTCACATGAACATCTAAGCTGTGTGCTGTTCTCACTCTCTTTGCCTCCTCCCTGTTTTCTCTGTCTCTCAGTTTCTCTCTGCTGTGATGTGTCAGCTTTTCTTCTGCTGTCTTATTCTTGTTGTCCTTTTACTTTATTCTCTGTGTGCCTTAATGAAAGTAGTTTGTATGACAAAATGTATCTAGCACTTGTTCTTTACATTAGCACTTGTTCTGACACTACTGTCACTTCAACAGCACCTGTTCACTTGGCATCTTTGATCTCTCAAAATATACAGTAGATAGTGATACTTTGAGGAGAACATTTGATGCAGTGGTACTAGAAATGAACAGATTTTCTCTCTTTCAGCCATCTCAAAGTATAAAAAGACTGACTGCATTATGAAATGTAATGTATTTTAATGTCTGACAAATACAACATTTATTACAGACATCATCTGTTTTTGAGTAAGCAGTCCACAGTATCATCTTCCTCTACCACTGTAAGCGCTGCTGCCTCTCTCTGGTGGTGTGCATAAGCTTTTCTGTCCTGTGGCAAAGGCTTTAAAAACCTGCTGTTGTCAGATTGAGCACCCGCTGCCTATGAGGCCTGACATGCCATGTTGAGGAGATGGAATTGGGTAATGGTCCAGCAATAGTCTGGGCATTAAGCTATCACTTATAATGGGAAATATAAATATATAATGGGAAACAGGATGTAGGACTCCCACAGACCTTTTGAATAGGAGGAGGAGGTATTTCCCCGCACATCATAATATTGTTTATTGTACTGATGGCTGCTGTGGAACAGTCATAATCGATATATAAGCCTTGTCACAAAGACTGAAAAAACTGGAAAATGGCATTGTTACAAAGAAATCAGGATTATCACTTTCCCTCATTACACAAATTTGGCTGGCTACGTTGATATTTGTTATCTTTAAAATGACATTTTGTAAATGTGGTGACTACATTTTATTAATCAATAATTCCATATTATTGTTCCAAAGGGCAACAGTTTAACATTGAACACAAACACTGACAACCTTCCATAATTTTTAAAAAAATATGTTCTATTTACTGGTTCATTGAAATATTTTTGTATAGGGCAGTGCAGTGGTTAGCACTTTCGCTCCATAGCAAGAAGGTTCCAGGTTCAAGCCCCGGCCGCCCCATTTCCTTTCTGTGTGGAGTTTGCATGTTCTCCCTCTGCCTGTGTGGGTTCTCTCCAGGTGCTCTGGTTTCCACCCACAGTCCAAAGATGTGCAGCTTAGGTTGACTGGCAGCTCTAAATTAGACTTCATGTGTAAAGACATCCGGTGTAAAACGTATTAACTGTAACATGCAAATCGTCAGTTGGGTGGCAACTGGTGATTCGCTGTGGTGACCCCCAGTGGGAGGAGTTGAAAGTAGAAGATTGAAATATATATTTTTAAACACTGCAACCAGTGTGCTGCAATTTCATTTTTTGGATTTGAAAATTCATTAATTTTGCTGCTTATTTTTGGTGCTAAACTGTGAAATTGTGTTCCTATTTTTCAATGAGGTTTTGTGTGTCTGAGAGGGACTGCACCTGCCTCTCTCACTTCCCTCACTGTTTTTGCTTCTTTACCCTGATTTCACAATCTGGCACACCTGCTCCACTTCCCTGATTATCACCAGCTGCACCTCTTCTCCCTACTTATACAGTACCCTGCTCACCGTTCACTCCTTTGCCAGTTCAATCTCGATTTCTCAGGCCCCCTTTATTGCTTGTTGTTATTTTGTCTACCAGTTGTATTCTCCCAGTCCTTACGTTTTCTCCTAGCTCCTGCCAGCCTGGTTTGTCTTCGTCTCCTAAGCCAGTTACACTGTTACAACAGCTGATTGTTGCACATTGACTACACTAATAGTCCCCTGCCTATTAGTGGCTAGCTCAGCTGCTGTGACAGTTTCTTTTGTTTTTGTAAATCTTTTTATTACGTTGAAAGGACCGGATCTTGCTACCATGCTAACTCTGAGAGACGAGACAGTCCAAGTAACTTCAAAACAGTGCTGATTTATTCAAAGGATCACAGGTAAAATTAACATTACACACTCAGATATCTTCCTCTCCATCAGTTTTTCCCCTGCTTGTTTACCTGTCTGTGTATTTTACTGTAAATAAATTTGGCACTACTTGCACCGCAGTCAGCTACCTGGGTCCATCTATTATTACTCGCTCACTTCCTTGTTTGAGCTACCCTAACAGATTGAACTGGTCCACATGGACCCTGCTGACTCCGGTGCAAGTAGCTCATCGTCTAACGCCCACTACAACGCACAAATGGAGAGAATGGCTCAGGTACTGCAGCAGCAACAGAACATTTCCGCATTAACCCAACAAGTAGCCCATCTCACCGCCATTATGTCTCAACATGGTCACACCGCAAACCCGGCTCAACTGCCACGCTCAGCCTCCAGTTCTGCTAGCCCCCGCCAAGATCCTCCCATACCCGAACCTGATATGTTCGATGGCAGCGTTGAAAAATGCCAGGGTTTTCTGCTGCAGTGCCGCTGGGTGTTCGATCACCAACCACGGACTTATCTAACAGACAGACAGAGAGAAGATCAGCTACGTCATAAACCAGTTACGAGGGAAAGTGCTCACATGGGCTGAGGCTGCGAACTCCAGTGGTGCACTCATGGGCACCACCGTCACGGAATTCCTGGAAGAAATACGGTCAGTTTTTTCTCCTTCTTCTCATCAGAGCCAAGCTTCTAGGGAGCTTATGACCATCCGCCAGGGGGCTTGTCGAGTCCTGGACTGATCTCTATTGACTCCTGGGTCCTTGCTACGGAGGCCGGCTGGGAGGACCTGCGTTACGGAAACAACAAGGCTGAACTGAACACTAAGGACGAGCCCCCTGACCTCCGTTACCTAGTTGACTTGGCCATTCGGATCGACAAACAGCAATGCTCTTTCCCCAAGGAATGAGCAGGGCAGCAGTCGGCCCTCCGGACCCGTGTCACGCCATCACCACCAGTCAAGGCCCGGGCTTCTCTCCGCATGGGGGAATCCAACACCGGCACCCGCAGAAGATCGGATTAACCCATGAACTTGGGACAGGCCAGTCTGGACCCCGAGGAACAGGCCCACCGCATCCGCACCGGGTCTTGCTAATACTGTGGGGCTCCGGACCATCTCCTGTCCGGGGGGGTCAAAAGAGCGGGCCCGCCAGTGAATGGGGACACTGATGGGCCATCCCTCCACCTCCACCAGGCCGGGTACTAGCTGCCTCCTCCCCATGCTCCTGTAGACGGCTGGTCAGATGTCCTCCCACCATGCACTCCTTGACTCTGGAGCTGGGGGTAACCTTATGGATCCGGCCTTGGTGGAGCAACTAGGCCTAGCCGCCAAACCACTGCCCCATGCCATAGAGACCCGGGCTATTGATGGCCAGCTGCTGACCCACATTACCCATCAGACTCCACCTCTCCACCACCGTGGAGACTACTGGCACCATCACCCAGTGGAGCCCTACCTGTGCATCGACCTGTCTCCTCGCTGGACAACCCACCACCTCCATGCCATCTACCCCTCCAGAGCCATCTGATCTGTCCTACATTCCTCCAGACTATCACGACCTGTAACAGGTGTTCAACAAACACCTGGCCACTGATTCTCTCCCTCCTCATAGACCATACGACTGTGCTATTGACCTGTACCCGGGAGCCACCTTGCCCAACAGTCACCTCTTCCACATCTCAAAACCCGAACGGCAAGCCCTGGAGGAGTACATTGAAACTGCCCGACGTGCAGGTATGATCCATCCTTCTTCCTCACCCCTGGGTGCAGGGTTCTTTTTTGTGGGGAAGAAGGATGGTGGCCTCCATCCATGTATAGATTACCATGGTCTCAATGCCATCACTGTAAAGAACAAATACCCATTACCTCTCCTCTCTTCTGCTTTTGAGTCTCTCCAGGGCACGGCAGTCTTCACCAAGCTGGACCTCAGGAGTGCCTACCACCTTGTACGCATCTGAGAGGGCGATGAGTGGAAGACTGCCTTCAAGAACCCGCTTGGGCACTTTGAGTATCTGGTGATGCCTTTCAGGTCCCTCCCAAAGCGCTGGTGGTTTTCCAGGGGTTGATTGACATTCTTCGTGATTTCCTTGGTCGTTTTATTTTGTTTACCTCGATGACGTTCTCATTTATTCTTCTTCCCTCACAGAGCACATACAGCATGTTCGCCAGGTTCTTCTTCAACTCCTGAAAAACCGCCTTTATGTTAAAGCTGAGAAGTGCATCTTCCACTCCCCCTCCGTGGCATTCCTGGGGTTCATCATTGAACAGGGAAGACTCCGCTGACCCATCCAAAATTACTGCTGTCACCAATTGGCCTACCCCGACCTGTGTGAAGGACCTGCAACGCTTCCTGGGCTTTGCAAACTGCTACCGCTGCTTTATCAAAAACTACAGCACTATAGCAGCCCCCCTCACACAGCTCACATCCACCAAGGTGAAGTTTGCATGGCCCAGGACAGTGGAGCAGGCCTTCCAAGAACTTTTTCCTGACGGTTGACCCTGGCCGAACGTAATTATGATGGGGCAACAAGGAACTACTGGCTGTAAAGCTTTCCCTGGAGGAATGGCAGCACATTCTCGGAGGAGCCGACCAACCGTTTTTAGTCTGAACCGATCACAAGAACTTTGCCTACCTCCAGTCAGCCAAAAGACTGAACCCCAGACAAGCGAGGCGGGCCTTGTTCTTTGACCGGTTCCGGTTTACCCTCTCTTATCGGCCTGGGTCCCGAAACCAGAAACCAGATGCCCTCTCCCGACAATACAACCCCCCAGCCACCACTGACACACCCGAAACCATTCTGCCCGCCTCCTGTGTGGTAGCCTCCATTACATGGAAGATCGAGGATACCATACGGGAGGTGCAGCAATGGGAACCCTATCCGGGGGTGGACCACCAGATAGATTATACGTCCCCTGGGCTGCTAGGGCCCAGACCCTCGACTGGGCCCATGCTTCTTGGCTAGCATGCCATCCGGGGGTACAACAAACCATAGCACTCCTGAAATGTTACTTCTGGTGGCCCACCCTAGAGAAAGACGCCAGGGAGTACATGGCTGCCTGTACTGCCTGTACGTAATCCAAACCACTCCATCAGTCTCCTGCGGGTCTTCTTCGGCCACTGACCACGCCATGTCGGCCCTGGTCTCATATTGCCCTTGATTTTGTTACCCTCCCAGGGTTCCCCTTGTCAGTGGGATTTTGTCCCTCCCAGGGCAACACTGTCATTCTCACCATCATCGACTGTTTCTCCAAAGCCACCCATTTTCTCGCCCTTCCACAACTCCCTAATGCTCTAAACACCGCCCAGCTCCTGGTTCAGCATGTTTTTCGTATTCAAGGCACCCCCATCACTATCGTTTCTGACAGCGGTCCACAATTCACCTCACATGTCTGGTCTGCTTTTTGCACGGCCCTCTGACCCAATGGCCAAGCTAAACGGCCAAGCTGAATGGCTGAACCAGGAGCTGGAGAACGCACTCCATTGCATCACCAGTTCCTCACCTGAGGACTTGAGCCAGTTGTTGCCCTGAGTGGAATATGCCCACAATACCCTCTCTAGCACCGCCACCGGTATCTCTCCCTTCCAGGCATCCCTGGGGTACCAACCTCTCCTGCTGTCCGCTGCGGAAACTAACATTGTTGTCCCCTCTGTCCAAGCTCACATCACCCGCTGGGCGACACAGGCCGTCTGTGCGGAGACCAGGGCTGCTCTATTACGTACTGCAGACCAAAATAAATGACTTGCTGATCGCCGCCATCGGGCCGCTCCCACCTACCAGGTTGGGCAACAGGTGTGGCTCTCCTCCGCCCATATACCCCTAAAAGGAGTGTGCCCCAAACTGTCGCCTCGGTTCCTAGGGCCGTTTGCCATCCAGGAAATCATACATCCCACTGCTGTCAAACTCCATCTACCTGATTCCCTCCGCATTCACCCTGTTTTTCATGTCTCCCAGGTCAAACCAGTCTCCTCCAGTCCCCTCTGTCCACCGCCAACTCTGCCATCTCCAGCCCTGGACGTGGATGGGGGCCCAGCATACACCGTCTGGCAGATCCTTGATGTCTGCCCTAGGGGCCGTGGTTTCCAATACCTGGTGGACTGGGAGGAGTCTGGAGGAGCCGTCCTGGATTCCCCGCTCCTTCATCCTCAATGATTCCCTCCTTCACGATTTCTACCGCGCACACCCGAACAAACCTGGGGGACCCTGGTTATGCCCTCCTTCTGGTTGCCCCCGCCTCCCTCCCTGGGACGATGGTTTTGTCTGTCTGGTCTCCATCCTTGAGGGGGGTCCTGTCAGGTTTGCCCGGGTGCACCTGCCTCTCTCACTTCCCTCACTGTTTTTGCTTCTTTACCCTGATTTCACAATCTGGCACATCTGCTCCACTTCCCTGATTATTACCAGCTGCACCTTATTAGTCTTCTTCCTACTTATACCCTGCTCACTGTTCACTCCCTTGCCAGTTCAATCTCGATTTCTCAGGCCCCCTTTATTGCTCATTGTTATTTTGTCTACCAGTTGTATTCTCCTGTTCCTTACGTTTTCTCCTAGCTCCTGCCAGCCTGGTTTCTCTTCGTCTCCTAAGCCTCTCGCCTGTTTCCTGCTGTACTTTCCTACTTACCCTAACAGAGAGGGTGTCTGTAAATGTATCACTCTTTCTGGGAAGAAATTGTACTTCACACAATTCTGTTTCACAACTCTTTCTGGAATCTCTCTTTCAAGTTGCCGCCTGAAAAATCACACACACACACGTCTTTATGCCTTTGTGTGGCCCACGTTCTGTGAATTCTGTGAGGGCCTACACTTCTACTATAGCTACAATGGTGCAAAACACAAATCTATCATGAGGTGGCAATGGAGAATCAAAATGTCACTTCAGAATTTAGAAAACTTGAAATAAAAAAAAATCTTTTTTTTCTACATGTGAGAGGATCGGAGCCTGTTGCCAAGCAGATTTGGTGAATTGGACCTTCTGTCACAAAGCACCAAAACAATGCATATTATATCACCAGATTTTAGCAGATCTTTCATCTTACTTTCCTGGTTAAACCAAACCACAGCATTACAGAGATGGAAGCATGTGGTTTTTAATTTTGCCAGTGTAAAGTGTATTTAAATTTGATTGTATTTACATCTATTAAAAATGTATTATAAAAATGGTATATAGTATACATCTCTGCATTTAAAACTGAGTAGATTTGCAGACATCTAAACTTTAGGTTTTTTCAATCTTACATGTCACTTGCTAAGTTTGCTTAACACCAAGCAATGTTTGTCAAAGTCCTCTAATCTTGATTTACCTATTTTAATTCACCCACTCCATTGATAGAAACTAAAACAATTTAGCACATGAAATTAGTCACAACTGGCTTTATTTGCACAACATAAATTAAAAATGAACTACAACATGATTCTTTAAATCTTTCCAGTTGCGGCTGCCCAGTGCTGGTTCTGCTTCAAGTGCCTTGAGGCAGACCTTTTTACCAGGAACTCTTTGCATAGTGATGCACTGCCCCAGTTGTCACCACACCGCTGCTTTTTCTGCAGAACTCCACAGCCTGCGCTGGCATTTGTTTTTGCTGAGTAACTGTAGGTCCACAGCTGAAATATAAATGACAAATGTGATAGACATTCTCAATATTGATAAATCAAATATTTATCCGGTGATCAAGTTTGTAATGTGTTGTTAATCCACATCTACTGTAATTAACACTACTCAAGTCTGAGAACTTGTTTTCTCTGTCCTTTTGAGCTTGTGTGATGGTCCTGTAGCTGAGGCCTGTTAAGTCAGCATGTCAGATTCTTCTGCTGCAGAAGAACACGTCACCTCACTATTAACCACGAATTATCGTCTTAACAGATAATGCAATATTTCATTCCACAGTGCTCCTCGTATGACCCAAAAAATGTTCATACCGTCTGAAACTTTGAGATTATTCAGATGCCATCTTTGACCTCTTGCGCTTGGAGGACCCTTAAAGAGAAGAAGTAACCAGGATGGACATTTTTAGTTACTTTCTGTCATTTATAGACAGGAAAGAATAACTTCAGAAGACAAACCAGCTGTTTTGATAAAAACAACATTTTGTGAACTTATCTTATTTCACATACTAAAGTGGTGAGTAGAACAAAAAACCCCCAGCATTTTTAATTATACATTGCATTCTATTATGAAATCTATTTTC
Organism: Monopterus albus; assembly: GCF_001952655.1. Lineage (NCBI taxonomy): Eukaryota > Metazoa > Chordata > Actinopteri > Synbranchiformes > Synbranchidae > Monopterus > Monopterus albus. Next base: position 451,809 of record NW_018128071.1, read on the forward strand.
TACTCACTTTCTATGCCCAAATCAATCTCATTAAGAGATTTGCCTTTGTAGACCTCAGTTCCACGTTCAATTGCCATGAGCAGCTTGCTCATCTTTGCAACCTGAAGTGTGTTCTCGGTTAGGCAATAGTATTCACGATGAACATGAATATCATGTCCCATAATTTTGGCAAGTTGATCTAACTCATTTTCTTTCAGGTTCATTATCTAAGTGTAGCCACATGTTTCCTCAGGTGGGTTGACATGAGTGTTTCAGGCTCCCTTGCCCCACTTGCAGCTGCATAGTTCCTCAAACAGTCTGAATCTCGGAGATGAGAATCCAAATGC
>NW_018128071.1:452889-453817 GCF_001952655.1 Monopterus albus
CGCTGGTAAGCAGCACAGGTACTTTACGGCCTCTCTTCCCCCTTATCACCAACCTGGTAAAGTCATGACTCAAATCTTGTTCCAGTTTTGAAAGGCACTGTATAATGTCCTCATTTGGTTCTTCTTTGGTTTTGTTCCTATAGGTCAAGAGAGGCAATTTTGTTGCCTCACCTTGCTGTGGACTTCAATACTTGATTCAATTTCATCACATCTTCTGTGGGATCATTTCATTTTTGTTCCATCTGTCCTCTTCCAAGTTTGTTTGTGCATGGCGTAACACAAAGAGGTCCCACTCTGCTGCCACTAAATCCAAGAAGCTCTTTACTCTGCCTGCAGCTGCATCGTTTTCAGCCTTTATATGATCCCCAATCACAATGTCACATACTGCCTTCAGCGAGTGTCCTAACTTCAAAGCAAGAGATGGTGTGTCACACCTGTACTTGGAACTGGTGAAACCAGAGGCTTTTTTGCTGCTTCCACAGCTAAAGAAAATTTAGGTGGCACCAAAACATCTTGCAGCATCTTAACTTCGCAGTCAAGGGACTTGACAGCAAGTAAAAATCTACCCAACATTCTTATCTTTTGACTGACATGACCATCTTTTGATTGATCACTCCCGTCTTTCTCTAGCAGTCTATCTCCAAATACACATATGAGAGGGTCATGTCTTAATTCAAGGGACGCCTTGTCAATTACCATTCTCTTAATAATGTTTGAGCATCTTTCTGATGGCTGTCCTTTGTATGGAAGGAGAGCTGAGGCAGCAGCTTGAACTCTTCTTTTTTTTTTGGGATTTAACTTCTGACATTGTTCTGCGACACCGTTTCTCATGTTTCCATAGTTCATCTTTTATGAAGAACCCATAGCAAATGTTGCATGGCAAATAATCTTCTGCATTTGCATGTTTTGATGGCTGTCTATAGGTTAC
>NW_018128071.1:453990-454774 GCF_001952655.1 Monopterus albus
CTTGTCCCACTTTCTTTTTTGACCCTTGTGGCAGGTTTTCACTGTAACCACTGTCCTACCCTCATCCTCATTGTCGCCGCTGTCATCAGGATTCTCATCATTGCTGTGTTGCAGGGGTCTTCTTCAGATGATGGGATATAGTCACTTTCCAGGTCAGGAATGGATTCTGACAGAGAGCCATCTGTGGCACAGTCCTCCTGAAAGAACAAGCAGATTAGAATAGTAGTTATTCAAATAATGAACCTATAAAGTTTTGCAGATGGGCTGCATTGCTGTAGCCCACAACAAAATAAAAAGTGTGAGAAACGGTGCGCAATGCTGCCGAAAAGTGTTTAGTGAACTCAATTAAAAGGACAGACGGGGGAAATGATCAACAAAAACCGTCTCTTTAATAAGAGAACTACAACTAAACAAAAGACATACAAGACAAGGTGAAACACAAAACTCATGGTCGATATCAGTCCCAGGTCAGAGCCAGCAAACACATACATCCAGGGGAATCCAAAGTTCATTGTCCAAAAGGGAAAGTCCGATAATCATACACCGTGGCAGTCTGTAACAAGAGGGCGAGGCAGAATAGAATAGTCCAAGGTAACAGTCTGGGATCAGAAACACAAAATACCAAAACCGAAGAAAATGCTGGAAAGTCAGAGCTGGGGTCTAGAACAATCTGGCAGCGTCCTGGTGGGAGGACGCTGCCTAAATAGAGGTGCACACAGGTGCAACTAATGTGAGTGATGAAGAACGTAAAAAGACCGAAACTAAGGTGAAACAAAAACAGGAA
>NW_018128071.1:454806-462010 GCF_001952655.1 Monopterus albus
TTACAAATAAAGCATACATCAGCTTTATTTTCCTGCATAAAGTTGGCATATCTTCAAAGACAATTTAAATAGCTTTAACTTGTGAGCCTCTATTTAAAGAAATAACTCAAAGCAAACATTAGCTTAATAGCTTCACAAATACTGGAGAATGAGCCAGAGGACTAAATCAGAATTTAGTTTCAAACCAAAACAACTAACTAGTTTCATAAATCTTACCTGGACAATTTGCAGAGTTTTTTTCATCGTCTAAGTTTTGACCCTACTGCATATTGTACTTTAACTAACATTTGCCTATCAACTATGCTAATAACTATATTCTGATCCTATTCTGATTATACACAGTTTGCTTTCACCACTACACCACTAAAAGGAGTGAGAGAGGACAGGGTCCCAGTTCCCTCTGATGGCCAACAAGGTGAGAGTCTTAAAGCCTGATTGATACAGCATAAAATGTGATGCATATCTAACCCCTGTGTGTGTACCTGTGGATGCCTCTGCCCGCTATTCCTTGGCGTACCCTGACTTTGTGGGTGAGATCAGGTTCCATCGGGCATTTGAGGAGGCGCGGGCCAACCTGGTCAGCAGGGACAGTCCCTTGTTGGTTTTGGCGACTTTAAAATGGAAACCCTGGAGAGCCTGTATGAGTCTGAGGAAAATCTGGTAACTACTAATAGCATTTGCCTAATGATGCAAAATCTGCATTAGCTGTTAACAATTAGAGTAATTTAACCAAGTGTCTGATATGCATAGATTGGTCAAATATCTCAGGCGTGGTCTGATGAAGAGAATGGCATTCTCTTCATCAAGACCGAAAGAGAGCATGTACTGCTGCCACAGCCATGGCCCCCACACCAAGGAGCAGCACAAGCCAGGGACCCAGGGCTGCATCCCAGTTTGCAGCCTCTCTCTGGACGGCGTTCTCTGTCTGCAGTGGAAATGCAAGCTAAAGTAAAGAAGCTGTTGGCCCCTAAGCCTGCTTTTCCAGGTAAGCAGAGATTAAATTCATATTACATATAGTTTTGTTCACTGCATAATTCATGTTTTTTTCTCTTGTGTTGTCCAATTACAACCTCTCTCAGGCCAGCTGTTCCCTCAAAGTCATCAGATAAAGAGCTGGTCCTGTCATGATTCAGTTCCGCTGCTTCCTGTCCGGTTTTTATTTTGACGTTACTTCCTGTTTTTGTTTCACCTTAGTTTCGGTCTTTTTGCGTTCTTCATCACTCACATTGGTTTCACCTGTTTCGTTATTGTTTGCACCTCTATTTAGGCAGCGTCCTCCCACCAGGACACTGCCAGATTGTTCTAGACCCCAGCTCTGACTTTCCAGCATTTTCTTTGGTATTGGTATTTTTGTTTCTGACCCGGACTGCTTCCTTGGATTATTCTGTTCTGCCTTGCCCTCTTATTTCGGACTGCTTCAGTGTATCGGCTTAACGGACTTCTCTTTGGACAACGCGTTTTGGATTCCCCTGGATGTATGCGTTTGCTGGCTCTGATCTTGGACTGTTATACCGACCGTGAGTTTGTGTTTCCACCGTGTCTTGTATGGTTTTTGTTTACGTTAGTTCTCTTATTAAAGACACCGGTTTTGTTCATTACTTCCTCGTCTGGCCATTTAATGAGTTCACCTAACACTTTTCGGCCACATCGCGCATCGTTTTTGACAGGTCCAGGCAGTAGCTGAGATAAAGGAGTGCAAGTAAAAAATTTAAGTTGATGTGACATTTTGTGCATAATAGAAAGGCTGAAATTTATTGTTGACTCTCTTCTTTTTATTTTTGCCTTTTAACTTTCTCAGGACAGAGATGACGGGGTATGCCTGGGTCTAGTAAAAAACAGCAACAACAAAAACACTTTATGGTGTCTGCCTGATGCTAGTCTTCAATCACTAACCACGATGTCTACCAGTCAACTGATGACATCACTATCGAAGTGTCTGGGTCACTCCGTTTTACCTGCCCTTTCTCTCCTCCACACACCTGCCAGCTATCCTTATTATCACCACCTGTTGTCACTCCTGCAATCACCCATCTCCTATAACTACTCTGTCTCCCTACCGGCTCACTGCCAGTTCATTCTTGTTCCCACACAGACGACTAGTGCGGTTCAACCTAACATGAGACTGTCTTTATGTGTATTCCATTCCAGTTAACATCCTCTATCCTCTTAGCCTTCTCCTCACCTGTTCCTGCCGTCAGCTCCCCTTCTGGACTATTATCCTCCACACGGAGCTCTGGACCAAACCACTATCGTTACCCCCCAGACTAACATCTATCAACCAGGTCGGTGCTCTCCTCTCCTGTTTCTCTCTGCTCATCGTGATCTTCTGCCTGTTCTTCAGCCTCGACCATCTCAACTTGACCAGCCAGTGAGTGACCCCTCCGCAGCTCAACCCTGTGACAACCTTCATCTCCCCTGCCTGTGATCAACATCAAATACCCTCTACACTGGTTCTGGACATTTATATGTGTTTGTCACATTATCACGATCCTAGTTTGTACAGCACTATTAAACACTGCTTATGGTGAAGTCAGCCATCTGAATCTGCTTCCTCTGTCACACCACTTTGCATGGCGTGCATTCATAACATGAAGGCATCAGTAGAGTAACATTTCCTTCAGCATTGTGGCCCTTGTAACCTGCATAACTCCCATACTAGGTGGAGTCACAACTAATCCCGTAATCATTCTTTTGTGTTCTCCTCCCGTTTGTCTCTTCAAAACCACCTCAGGTTATAGTGGCTTCAGGGTCCATGCACCTCAGCTGTCCTGCAGTATTTTTAACACACACAAATCCCAATCTTTCCTCCCAGGAACTTGCAAGTATTCAGTAGCTTGCAATAGCATATCATCTGCGCTCACGAATACATTTGAATTTTGGAACTTCACGTGTAATTTTTGATCAGCACCCTGTTTCCTCAGGGATGAGAGCTAGTGCCAGATACTTTCAGGGATTCCTGGTTGATGGATCGTTGAGGAGGACTGAAGACTGAGCGGGTGGTGATGGCGGTGATGGCAGCTGCAGATGGCACATCTCCACTCCTAAAGTGGCCACCTCAAGGATGTCTTTAGCCGCCAGAGCCAAAGCATGCTTGGCCTTCAGATGGTTAAGGACTTCATCGAGCCTGCTGGCATACAGAGGTATGCAGTGTGAAACTCTGCTTTCTTTAGACATTTAATGTTTCACCCTGTTTGTACACATTGTGTTAAGCACTTTGAATCAGCTGTGTATGAAAATGTCTTATATAAATAAGCTCACTTTGCCATCAGTGTTAGTAGAAGGAGCATTAAGCAAAACCTTTGCTTTCTCCTGTGTCACAGGGGAGCTCATCGGGGTCGAGTACTTCTAAGAGCAGAAGGGCAGAGTGCTTGACGATGTCAGCTTGGACCCTGATGTTCTGGATGAGGCTGCTGCCATGGATTCACTAGCGGAAGTGGACAAGGGCATTGTGGAAGATGTGCGTGACCCCGCTGTCTTTGAACCTGCCGCCACCCTGCCCTCCAGCACAGCGGCAGCAGCAGCCCGGTCAGGTGATGCCCCTCATGAGGCCCCTGGGGTTCAGGCTCCCTGACTCCCCAGAGTCTGAGGTTAGTTAACTTACTTCAAACCGCTCATACTACTTAAAGCAACATAACTATATAATACATGAATAACTCTATTCTCCTTTTTTTTGTCATTTTGGCAGAGCAAAATAAATTTAAAAAAAAAGCTAAACAGAAATGTGCCCAATTTTTCACAGTGTTTTTTACTTACTGGCCCTGTTTGCTCACAACAGTCCTTCTCTCCCTCCCTGTGTTTTTTTTCTGAGTAGGAAGAGGAGATCTACGGCCAGGGTACCAGCACGTCTTTAAGCTGGTCGAGGCCCTGGTGGAAGCGAGGAACTTTCAGGGGCTTTCTGACAAGAGAATAGACAGACTCATCGCGCTCTGGCAGTGCCTGTCAGGGCATGAAAAACAGCGGGTTGTCTACCCTCCCAAATACCAGGAGAGGCAGCAAAGAGGAAGAGCACCCCCTGTCCCAGAAAGGAGAATCTTCAACAGCAAATATCACTTCAGATATTGCATTTTGCTCTAGTAAATATCCGCTGTATACTGACTCACTGGCTTTATACTGTGTACTGTCTTCGCCATGACCATTTTTCAGCTGCCTTCTTGGACAGACCTCTAGCCCTGCAACTTGGCCCAGCACCAGCCAGCTGGTTGAGGCCATTTGCAGCAAGCTCTGCATTCTCCACCCTGTGGCCACACAGGTCGGAGGGGTCATGAGGACTTACTGGTTCCTCATCCTCTCTGAGTACAATTTGATTTGGTTTTAAGTGTTATTTTTTTAGGATTTGGTGTGACATTACATAACTCAATATATATGACTGACAAACACTGTAGATTCTGGTCCCACACTTAACAAGGGTCAAAGGTCACAGTGTTCAAATTAAAACAGCAGCTATTAACATTGATAACTGTTATGGTTGAGTCCCCTCACCAGGGGGGTGAGGGAGAACAAAAAAGGGAGGACTCAAGGTGTAAACCCAGGTGCTTTTGAAGCAGTGGATTTATTAAGACACAAACACAGTCATGAATAAATATGTAGTCCAAAACCAGGGCAGAGTAACAGAGGCTAAGGAGTCCAGGACAGTCAGGTGCGTAGACAGGAGGACTGTAGGAATCAGGAAACAAGGCAGGCATAGCGCTCGCTATAGCACTCGCCATCAGGTATCTATGGCTGGGAGAGTCACCGTCCGATACTCACGGCAGGGAAACTCGCTGGAGGTAATCACGGCAAGGGAAGATTGCCACAGGAGTGGCTGCACCAACATAAGGAAAATCAACCGCACAGAAAACTGTCAGCGTTGAAATCACGTAATGTAAGGGTAAACACATACAATGTTCTGGCAAAGAAGGAGCATCTGCCAGGGGTTTAAATTGGGAAAGAAGATGATCAGCGGAATGCGCCTCAGCTGTGCACTTCACCCAGTGAGTCGCTGATTACAGAATGCGTCACAGCTGAGGCGCTAAGCCTGCAGGATGAGATCAGGAGAGAGAAAGGAGGAAGAGAGGCAGGTCGTGCCGAGCAGACCTGACAATAACTCTCAGAATCTATCAGCTCAAATAAATTTACCTCAAAAAACAAGAAAAATTTGTATAACTAAGGATAAATAAAAATTAAATAAAACAACTCATGCCATTCACACATATCATGTGAAACAGCATGCTGTCATAACAGCACTGTACAATTCACAGTGTCCACACAGCCTCTGCTGAACTGCTCCACAGACAGCTGGTCGACATACTGTGTTCCTTTCCTTGCCCCGACAAGGACTCAAACTACTGACCTTGTGCTCTGTAACAGTTACACAGGAGCAGAACACTCTTTTCCTCTTCCCCCCACCACAGAGAAGAATTTTCAGTAGCCTTCCACCAGTACAGTTGTTTTTGGCAGCCTGTTTTAATTTTAGTTTTAGTCTAGTCTCTGTGTGAAGGTGTCATTTTAGTTTTTATTAGTTTTAGTCACGTTCATACTCTTTTTAGTCTAGTCAAGTTTCAGTCAACTAAAGGTTTGAGCATTTTAGTCTTATTTTAGTCAGAATTATCCATGACTATTTTCATCTAGTTTTAGTCGACGAAAACTGATGACATTTAGTCTAGTTTTAGTCAATGAAAATTGTATTTTAGTCTCTTTTTAGTCATGCAATTCTATTTAACCCAGTCAATATAGGATAAGTACCTAGTAGTATAGACAAAACCAAAATTTTCTTTTAGCAAAACCCATTTCAAACAAGGTTGTCTTATTATGTTATTGTTACTTTATAGACTCAAGAATACGTCCAATGCACATTTTGTGTGATTTTGTGGACACATTTCTCCCCATCTTTTTCCAAAACACATTCAGTTCATTCCACTTCTATGCAATGAAAGTTTTTCCAAATATCGTTTCTTGTTTTTCTCACAAAGACGAGCTCCGGCTGGCCGGCCATCAGTCCCTTTCTCTGTGTCAGACTTAACTTTGTTTGTTGTTATCTTCTAAATAATGCTGCGAGTGGGGCTTAAGGAAGCGACATCGCCTGCGTCTGCACAGTGCGACTTGATGCAGCTCCTGAAGCGAGACATAGGAAACAGAAATACTGCAAAATAATAATAATAACAACATGACTAAAGATGAAATAACATAACATTTTGTTTCATCTTGTTTTGGTCAACGAAAATGAAAAGACATTTTAGCATAGTTTTTATTTTGTAAACCACATTTAGTTGCATTTTTTCGTCAACAATATTGCATTATACATTTAATTATAGGCATCGTCACATGACCAGCATTTATGTTGCGTCTTGTCTTGTTTTCATCATAATTTTTGTTGACGAAAGCAACATTATCCACCAGTATAGACAATGCTTTTCTCAGCAGCAACACCTCTCATTTAGGAAAAGACTGCAGCAAGTCAGGTGCGCCTCAAGCATGAGTATAAACAGTTCTAGCTCTGTGTTGACATCACACCTGGGGCCCGTTTCAAGAAGGAGGTTTGTTGAAACTCCGAGTTTGTTAACCCCAAAATGAGGAAAACTCTGAGTTTTTGGTTCCAGAAACGGAGGTAACTTAAACCCGTGAAAGCGGGGTAAGTTAAACCCGTTTCAAAAAGAGAGGTAATCTAAACTCAGAGTCAGTTACTATGGCAACTTACTCTGTGAACCTAACCTGGTCGGGAGCAGGTTTCGTTCGGGAAACCCAGAGTTTCCTCCGGTCTCCGCCCCCTTTTAAAGTGAAAGGTGTTTAAATAGGCCTACCTCATTTAATCTTTCAGTACATTCATAGATTGCACATGTTTCTGTCATGCAGAGACCAAAATGGCATGTCCATTTATAGAGGATCCTGTAGATGAGGAGGCTGTATTAATTCGCAGGGAATTGAATTTACGTCGGAAGAGGATTTTGAGGCCACGAGTTGATTTTTTGTCATATCCCCATGTATTTTTATTTGAGCGGTACCGTTTTTCTAGAGAGTCCATAACATACAGTATATCAATAATCTTATTGATTGATTTTGATTTGATTTGATTTATTCTTTCAAACATGTAGAAACAAATGATATCAACACACACACATAATTTACACAAATCCAACCAATGCTAATCAAGAATCAGTTTGCTTATACCAGCACATGTTTGAATGGAGTAGGAAGAAGTCAGACTTATCCAGTCCTACCCCATGACATC
>NW_018128071.1:464789-465918 GCF_001952655.1 Monopterus albus
AAACCGAAGACTCCAAGTTTTCCAACTCTGTGTAAGTCAACTCAGAGTTCAGGTTTAAACTCTGAGTTTGTTAAACCTCCTTCTTGAAACGGGCCCCTGGTGCACACCATGGCCAAATTGTCCAACACATCTGCACTTTAAAGTCCCACTCCAGAGACATTTTAATATTTATAGTTGCATATAAAAATAAAGTCCCCATGTCAAGCTTATTTTGCTCATTTCCAGCCATTTAATGTTTAATCTTGGGTACCTCTAGATTAGCTTTGCAACCATCGCAGTTGCCCCTCATTGCACAATACGGGATTTATGAATATTCAAATATATGCAAATGTGCCCACAGCACGTTTGGTCTAGTGACACTGAATCTGACCACCGCTGATTCCCCCACATAGACCAGTGGATGTCATTAGGATGTGATGCAGGTGTGAAAACTAAAGAGATGTAGCAGTTTATGTTTGAGCCTCATTCACCCATTACATAGTAATACTGTGTAAAAGAGATACAAGTCAAATGTCCAAATATATTTGAAGTCTGGCTGAGAGTTTGACATGTCTTTAACATCATGTGTTTGACAGTATGTCTTTACTTTCTCAGTTGGTCCAGCACGTAATCTATCACGGAAAATTGATTATTAACAGTAGGCTGTTTGCATGCAGTTCGAATACTAATACTGTTGCATTAGTCATCCATATGTAGCATTTTAATTTGCTGTTGATACGCCAGCATGTCTACTATCATCCTGTAAGGACTGCTTGAACAGGATAATGAGCGAGTCACAAAAATAGACGGACCCAGGTGGCTGACTTCGGTGCAGACAGTGTAGTTTATTTACAGTGCTGTATAAGTGACAAGAAATGAACAGAGGAACAATGGAACCGGGTGTCGAGCATAGGAGTGTACACAGTCAATGATGGAGATGATGAGAAGAAGACCGGGCTGCGGACAATGGGACTCACTCCTGGACTGGTCGGGTTAGGTGCAACTGCAGATAAACAGAAATAGTACATACGCTGAGTGGTAGACTGTGCATCGACCTGCGGGGTGGTGAAGAGTAGAGTGGTGGAGGTCCGTGGTCCGAAGGAGCAGCTGATGCGCAAAAAAAAAAAAAAAAAAAGAAACTAAAAAGGTG